>NC_051309.1:112018453-112321483 GCF_015220235.1 Choloepus didactylus | reverse complement strand
ACAATTGATTGTACACTTTGGATGATTGTATGGTATGTGAATATATCTCAATAAAACTGCATTAAAAAAGTCCCACCCACAATAGGCCTGCCCCCACAAGATTAAAAGAACATAGTCTTTTCTAGGGTATATAATAGATTCAAATCAGCACAGGTATGATGTTTGCTGTGGTTTCTTCTTGTATGCCCTTTATCAGTTGAGGGATATTCTAAGTGTTTTTATCAAGATGGAGTGCTGGGTCTTGTCAGATGCCTCTTTGGCATCATTTGAGTTGATCATGTGGGGTTTCTTTTTCATTCATTCTATTAATGTGGTGTTACATTAATTAATTTTATTATGTTGAACCACCCTTGCATACCTGGGTTAAAACCCACTTGATCATGGTATATAAGTCTTTTAATGAGCTGTTGATTCTGTTTGCTATTATTTTGTTGAGGATTTTTGCATCTATATTCATATGGGATATTGGTCTGTAATTTTCCTTTCTTGTATCTTTATCTGGCTCTGGTCAGATATTGGCCTCATAGAATGAGTTAGGAAGTTTTCCCTCCTATTCAATATTTTGGAACAGTTTGAGCAAGAGTGGTATTGATTCTTGGAATGTTTGGTGAAATTCACCAGTGAAGCCATCTGATCCTTGGCTTTTCTTTGTTAGGAGGTTTTTGCTTACTGATTCAATGTCATTAATGTTATTTGTCTATCGCGATCTTCTATTTCTTCTTGTGTCAGTATGTGTAGTTTGTGTGTGTGTGTAGGAATTTGTCCATTTCACTTAAGTTATTGAATTTGTTAGCCTACTGTTGTTTATAGTATCCTCATATTCTTTCTATTTCTGTGGGATTGAAAGTAATGTCCACCCTTCATTTCTGATTATGGTTATGTTCATTTTTTCTCTTTTTTTCTTTGTCAGTCTAGCTAAAGGTTTGTTGATTTTATCAATTTTGTCAAAGAACCAGCTTTTGGTTTTGTTGATTCTCTCTACTATTTTTGTAGTTCTCTGTTTCATTTATCTGTATTCTAATCTTTGATATTTCCTTCTTTCTGCTCACTTTGATTCTAGTTTACTCTTCTTTCTCCAGGTCCTCCAATTGCGAGGTTAGTTGTCTGATTTGAGATATTTCTTCTTTTATAATAAGCATTTAGAACTATAAATTTCCTTCTCAGCACTGTCTTTGCTGCATCCCATAAATTTTGTATGTTGTACTTTTGTTTTCATTTGTCTCAAGATATTTCCTAATTTCCCTTATGATTTTTTCTTTGACCCATTGTTTGTTAAACAGTGTGTTGTTTAATTTCCACATATTTGTGAATTTCAAAATTCTCCCTCTGTTATTTATTTCTAGATGTATTCCACTGTAGTCAGAGAAGTTACATTGTATTGTTTCAAAATCTTGAATATATTGACCCTTGTTTTGTGACCTAACATATGGTCTATCATGGAGAATGATCCATGTGCACTAAAGGAGACTGTGTATTCTGATGCTGTTGGGTGCAGTGTTTATGTCTGTTTGATCCAGTTGGTTTATAGTATCATCCAAAACTTCTATTTCCTTATTGATTTTCGGTCTAAATGTTCGATCCATTATTGAAAGTACTGTCTTGAAGTCTCCTCTACTTAATGCTGAACTATTATTTCTCCTATCAAATCTGTCAATATTTTGTTCACATATTGTGCAGCTCTGCTGTTAGGTGCAAATACACTTATAATTGTTATGTCTGCTTGCACATTTACCCCTTTTTCAGTATAAGTGACCTTCTTTGTCCCTCATAACAGCTCTCTTTTGGTTACTATTTGCATAGTACATTTTTTCCCATCCTTTTGCTTTCAGCCTACTTCCAACTTTGGATTTAAGGCCAGTCTGTTATAAACAACATATAGTTGGGTCATGCTTTTTTCCCCATTCTGCCAATCTCTGCCTTTTGTCTGGAGAGTTTAATCCATTTACATTTAAAGTAATTACTGGTAATTTGAGACTTTCTTCTGCCCTTTGGCTGTTTTGTCTGATATCATTTTTCCCTCAATTCTCTGTTAATTCCAATGTTCATATGTATTTGACTTTTTGTAATGTACCATTTGTAATTCCTTCTCGTTTCTTTCTGTATATACTTTTCATACTTTTGTGGTTACCATGAGGCTTAAATCTATAGCAATCATTTTGATTTGATACTAACTGAACCTCAATAGCATCTGCATACATTGTTCTTATACCCCTCATTGCCCCACCTTTTTGTTTTTCTTGCTATATAATATATATTTATACATTGTTTGTCCAAAATTATAAATTTATCATGGTTTTTATGCATTTGTATTTTAGAACCTGTAAAAAGAAAAGGCGGAATTATATACCAAAAAAATACAAAACAATAATACTGGTATTTACAATTACCCATATGGCTACCATTATTGGAAGTCTCTGCTTCTTTATGCTGCTTGACTCACTATCCAGTTTCTTATCCTTTCAGTCTGAAGAACTACCTTTAGCATTGTTTGTAGGGAGGGCTAGTGGTGATGAATCTCCTCAGCTTTGTTTTCCTGGGAATGTCTTAATCATCCTTTCTTTTTGAAAGAAAAATCACTCCTTGCTGAATATAAAATTCTTGTTGGCAATTTTTTTTTCAGTGTTTTAAATATTTTGTCCCACTGCTTTCTTTCCTCAATATTTTCTGATGAGAAATGAGCACTTAATTTTATTGAGGTTCCTTTGTACGTGATATGCTGCTATTTTCCTGCCGCTTTCAGAAATCTCTCTTTTCCATGGCATTTGACTGTTTGACTACTATTTGTGTAGGCATAGTTCTCTTCAAGTCGATCTTGTTTGCAGTTCGATATACTTCATTAAATTTGGCCAGTTTTATGCCATTATTTGTTTGAATATTCCTTCTGCCCTTCTCTTTCTTCTCTTTCTGGGACTCCCATATTGGAATGCTTGATGATGTGCCACAGGTCTCTGAGGCTCTGTTCACTTATTTTCTTTTATCTTTATGCTCCTCAGTTTGCAACTTCAGTTGTCTTGGTTTTTAGTGCACTGATTCTTTCTTCTGCCAGCTCCAATCTGTTGCTGAAACCTTCTAGGAAATTTATCTCTGCTCAATCTTTATTATTTCTTTCCTTCTGCTTTAATTTAAATTTGGTTTGCTCTTCTTTTACTTGATCCTCCAGAGTTGAAGTTAGGTTATTGATTTGACACTTTTCTTCTTTTTTAATGTAGGCATTCATAGCTATAAATTTCCCTCTGAGCACTGCTTTGCTGTTTCCTATAAGTTTTGATATGTTGTGTTTTCATTTTCATTCATCTCTAGATACTTCCTAATTTCCTGTGTGATTTATTCTCTGACTCATTTTTTGTTTAGGAATATGTTGTTTAATTTCCACATATTTGTACCTTTTAAAGTTTTCCTTGTGTTATTGATTTCTAGTTTCATTTCATAGAAGTCAAAGAAGATGCTTTAAATAATTCAGTCTTTTAAAATGTTTTGAGTCTTCTTTTGTGACCTAAAATGTGGTCAGTTTTGGATAATGAACCATGAGCACTTGAAAAGAATATGTAGTCTTCTGGTGTTTGGTGAAGTGTTCTATATATGTCTGTTAGGTCTAGTTCCTTTAAAATATTGTTCAAGTTTAAAGAAAGGGGTGTTTTGAAGTCTCCAACTTTTATTAAAGAAGTATCTATTTCTCCTGTTTTGTCAATGTTTGCCTCATGTAATTTGGAACTCTGCAATTAGGTGCATATATGTTTATAATTGTTATATCTTCTTGGTGGGTTGACTTTTTTATTAATATATAATTACCTTCTTTGTCTCTTGTAATAGTTTTTAATTAAAGCTTATTTTTTCCAATATTAGTATAGCCATTCCAGCTCCATTTGCATTGCATTTGCATGTATTACTTTTTCCATCCTTTCACTTTCAGCTTATTTATTTCTTTGAATCTAAGGTGAGTCTTCATGAGAAACATGTAGTTGGATCATATTTTTTATCCATTCTGCCAATCTGAATCCTTTGATTATAGATTTATTCCATTTATATTCAGAGTAATTACAGATAAAGCAGAACTTACTCTATCCATTTTGTTCTTTGATTCTTGGTCATCTTGTATCTTTTTTGTCCCTCTTTTCCTTCATTGCAGCTTTCTTTTGTATAGTCAATCTTTTGTAATGAAGAAGGTTGATCCCCTTCTTGTTTCCATTTAGTATATACTTTCAATACATTCTTTGTGGTTACTATGGGATTTGTGTTAAATAACCTAAGTCTATAACCAACTAGTTTGAAATGATAACAACTTAACTTCAATCACATACACAACATCTGCCCCTCGACCCTGTTTCCCCTCTTTATTTTGTCAAATATTACTTCTTTATATTTTGCATGCCCTTAAAATAGATATGAGAGAGGCAGGGCAAGATGGCAGACTGGTGAGCTGTATGTTTTAGTTACTCCTCCAGGAAAGTAGGTAGAAAGCCAGGGACTGCGTGGACTGGACACCACAGAGCAACCTGACTTTGGGCATACTTCATACAACACTCATGAAAACGTGGAACTCCTGAGATCAGTGAAATCTGTAAGTTTTTGCGGCCAGGGGACCCGCGCCCCTCCCTGCCAGGCTCAGTCCCATGGGAGGAGGGGCTGTCAGCTCCGGGAAGGAGAAGGGAGAACTGCAGTGGCAGCCCTTATCGGAAACTCATTCTACTGATCCAAACTCCAACCATAGATAGACTGAGACCAGACACCAGAGAATCTGAGAGCAGCCAGCCCAGCAGAGAGGAGACAGGCATAGAGAAAAAAAACAACACGAAAAACTCCAAAATAAAAGCGGAGGATTTTTGGCGTTCTGGTGAACATAGAAAGGGGAAGGGCAGAGCTCAAGCCCGAGCTCAGGCCCTGAGGTGCATATGCAAATCCCGAAGAAAAGCTGATCTCTCTGCCCTGTGGACCTTTCCTTAATGACCCTGGTTGCTTTGTCTCTTAGCATTTCAATAACCCATTAGATCTCTGAGGAGGGCCCCTTTTTTTTTTTTTTTAATCCTTTTTTCTTTTTCTAAAACAATTACTCTAAGAAGCCCAATACAGAAAGCTTCAAAGACTAGCAATTTGGGCAGGTCAAGTCAAGAGCAGAACTAAGAGAGCTCTGAGACAAAACGCAATAATCCAGTGGCTGAGAAAATTCACTAAACACCACCACTTCCCAAGAAAAGGGGGGTGTCCGCTCACAGCCATCATCCTGGTGGACAGGAAACACTCCTGCCCATCGCCAGCCCCATAGTCCAGAGCTGCCCCAGACAACCCAGTGGGACGGAAGTGCTTCAAATAACAGGCACACACCACAAAACTGGGCGTGGACATTAGCCTTCCCTGCAACCTCAGCTGATTGTCCCAGACTTGGGAAGGTAGAGCAGTGTGAATTAACAAAGCCCAATTCAGCCATCATTTCAGCAGACTGGGAGCCTCCCTACACAGCCCAGCAGCCCAGAACTGCCCTGGGGAGACGGCACTCACCTGTGACATAGCACAGTCATCCCTCAACAGAGGACCCGGGGTGCACGGCCTGGAAGAGGGGCCCACTTGCAAGTCTCAGGAGCCATACGCCAATACCAAGGACTTGTGGGTCAGTGGCAGAGACAAACTGTGGCAGAACTGAACTGAAGGATTAGACTATTGCAGCAGCTTTAAAACTCTAGGATCACCAGGGAGATTTGATTGTTAGAGCCACCCCCCATCCCTGACTGCCCAGAAACACGCCCCATATACAGGGCAGGCAACACCAACTACACACGCAAGCTTGGTACACCAATTGGACCCCACAAGACTCACTCCCCCACTCACCAAAAAGGCTAAACAGGGGAGAACTGGCTTGTAGAGAACAGGTGGCTCGTGGATGCCACCTCCTGGTTAGTTAAAGTGTACTCCACGAAGCTGTAGATCTGATAAATCAGAGATAAGGACTTCAATTGGTCTACACATCCTAAAAGAACCCTATCAAGTTCAGCAAATGCCACGAGGCCAAAAACAACAGAAAATTATAAAGCATATGAGAAAACCAGACGATATGGATAACCCAAGCCCAAGCACCCAAATCAAAAGACCAGAAGAGACACAGCACCTAGAGCAGCTACTCAAAGAACTAAAGATGAACAATGAGACCCTAGTATGGGATACAAAGGAAATCAAGAAGACCCTAGAAGAGCATAAAGAAGACATTGCAAGACTAAATAAAAAAATGGATGATCTTATGGAAATTAAAGAAACTGTTGACCAAATTAAAAAGATTCTGGACACTCATAGTACAAGACTAGAGGAAGTTGAACAACGAATCAGTGACCTGGAAGATGACAGAATGGAAAATGAAAGCATAAAAGGAAGAATGGGGAAAAAAATTGAAAAAATCGAAATGGACCTCAGGGATATGATAGATAATATGAAACGTCCAAATATAAGACTCATTGGTGTCCCAGAAGGGGAAGAAAAGGGTAAAGGTCTAGGAAGAGTATTCAAAGAAATTGTTGGGGAAAACTTCCCAAATCTTCTAAACAACATAAATACACAAATCATAAATGCTCAGCGAACTCCAAATAGAATAAACCCAAATAAACCCACTCCAAGACATATACTGATCACACTGTCAAACACAGAAGAGAAGGAGCAAGTTCGGAAAGCAGCAAGAGAAAAGCAATTCACCACATACAAAGGAAACAGCATAAGACTAAGTAGTGACTACTCAGCAGCCACCATGGAGGCGAGAAGGCAGTGGCACGATATATTTAAAATTCTGAGTGAGAAAAATTTCCAGCCAAGAATACTTTATCCAGCAAAGCTCTCCTTCAAATTTGAGGGAGAGCTTAAATTTTTCACAGACAAACAAATGCTGAGAGAATTTGCTAACAAGAGACCTGCCCTACTGGAGATACTAAAGGGAACCCTACAGACAGAGAAACAAAGACAGGACAGAGAGACTTGGAGAAAGGTTCAGTACTAAAGAGATTCGGTATGGGTACAATAAAGGATATTAATAGACAGAGGGGAAAAATATGACAAACATAAACCAAAGGATAAGATGGCTGATTCAAGAAATGCCTTCACGGTTCTAACGTTGAATGTAAATGGATTAAACTCCCCAATTAAAAGATATAGATTCGCAGAATGGATCAAAAAAAATGAACCATCAATATGTTGCATACAAGAGACTCATCTTAGACACAGGGACACAAAGAAACTGAAAGTGAAAGGATGGAAAAAAATATTTCATGCAAGCTACAGCCAAAAGAAAGCAGGTGTAGCAATATTAATCTCAGATAAAATAGACTTCAAATGCAGGGATGTTTTGAGAGACAAAGAAGGCCACTACATACTAATAAAAGGGGCAATTCAGCAAGAAGAAATAACAATCGTAAATGTCTATGCACCCAATCAAGGTGCCACAAAATACATGAGAGAAACACTGGCAAAACTAAAGGAAGCAATTGATGTTTCCACAATAATTGTGGGAGACTTCAACACATCACTCTCTCCTATAGATAGATCAACCAGACAGAAGACCAATAAGGAAATTGAAAACCTAAACAATCTGATAAATGAATTAGATTTAACAGACATATACAGGACATTACATCCCAAATCACCAGGATACACATACTTTTCTAGTGCTCACGGAACTTTCTCCAGAATAGATCATATGCTGGGACATAAAACAAGCCTCAATAAATTTAAAAAGATTGAAATTATTCAAAGCACATTCTCTGACCACAATGGAATACAATTAGAAGTCAATAACCATCAGAGACTTAGAAAATCCACAAATACCTGGAGGTTAAACAACACACTGCTAAACAATCAGTGGGTTAAAGAAGAAATAGCAAGAGAAGTTGCTAAATATATAGAGACGAATGAAAATGAGAACACAACATACCAAAACCTATGGGATGCAGCAAAAGCAGTGCTAAGGGGGAAATTTATAGCACTAAATGCATATATTAAAAAGGAAGAAAGAGCCAAAATCAAAGAACTAATGGATCAACTGAAGAAGCTAGAAAATGAACAACAAACCAATCCTAAACCAAGTAGAACAAAAGAAATAACAAGGATTAAAGCAGAAATAAATGACATAGAGAACAAAAAAACAATAGAGAGGATAAATATCACCAAAAGTTGGTTCTTTGTGAAGATCAACAAGATTGACAAGCCCCTAGCTAGACTGACAAAATCAAAAAGAGAGAAGACCCATATAAACAAATTAATGAATGAAAAAGGTGACATAACTGCATATCCTGAATAAATTAAAAAAATTATAAGAGTATACTATGAACAACTCTATGCCAACAAACTGGATAATGTAGAGGAAATGGACAATTTCCTAGAAACATATGAACAACCTAGACTGACCAGAGAAGAAATAGAAGACCTCAACCAACCCATCACAAGCAAAGAGATCCAATCAGTCATCAAAAATCTTCCCACAAATAAATGCCCAGGGCCAGATGGCTTCACAGGGGAATTCTAGCAAACTTTCCAGAAAGAACTGACACCAATCTTACTCAAACTCTTTCAAAACATTGAAGAAAATGGAACACTACCTAACTCATTTTATGAAGCTAACATCAATCTAATACCAAAACCAGACAAAGATGCTACAAAAAAGGAAAACTACCGGCCAATCTCCCTAATGAATATAGATGCCAAAATCCTCAACAAAATACTTGCAAATCGAATCCAAAGACACATTAAAAAAATCATACACCATGACCAAGTGGGGTTCATTCCAGGCATGCAAGGATGGTTCAACAGAAGAAAATCAATCAATGTATTACAACACATTAACAAGTCAAAAGGGAAAAATCAATTGATCATCTGAATAGATGCTGAAAAAGCATTTGACAAAATCCAACATCCCTTTTTGATAAAAACACTTCAAAAGGTAGGAATTGAAGGAAACTTCCTCAACATGATAAAGAGCATATATGAAAAACCCACAGCCAGCATAGTACTCAATGGTGAGAGACTGAAAGCCTTCCCTCTAAGATCAGGAACAAGACAAGGATGCCCGCTATCACCACTGTTATTCAACATTGTGCTGGAAGTGCTAGCCAGGGCAATCCGGCAAGACAAAGAAATAAAAGGCATCCAAATTGGAAAAGAAGAAGTAAAACTGTCATTGTTTGCAGATGATACGATCTTATCTCTAGAAAACCCTGAGAAATTGACGATACAGCTACTAGAGCTAATAAACAAATTTAGCAAAGTAGCGGGATACAAGGTTAATGCACATAAGTCAGTAATGTTTCTATATGCTAGAAATGAACAAACTGAAGAGACAGTCAAGAAAAAGATACCATTTTCAATAGCAACTAAAAAAATCAAGTACCTAGGAATAAACTTAACCAAAGATGTAAAAGACCTATACAAAGAAAACTACATAACTCTACTAACAGAAATAGAAGGGGACCTTAAAAGATGGAAAAATATTCCATGTTCATGGATAGGAAGGCTAAATGTCATTAAGATGTCAATTCTACCCAAACTCATCTACAGATTCAATGCAATCCCAATCAAAATTCCAACAACCTACTTTGCAGACTTGGAAAAGCTAGTTATCAAATTTATTTGGAAAGAGAAGATGCCTCGAATTGCTAAAGACACTCTAAAAAAGAAAAACGAAGTGGGAGGACTTACACTCCCTGACTTTGAAGCTTATTATAAAGCCACAGTTGCCAAAACAGCATGGTACTGGCACAAAGATAGACATATAGATCAGTGGAATCGAATTGAGAATTCAGAGATAGACCCTCAGATCTATGGCCGCCTGATCTTTGATAAGGCCCCCAAAGTCACTGAACTGAGTCATAATGGTCTTTTCAACAAATGGGGCTGGGAGAGTTGGATATCCGTATCCAAAAGAATGAAAGAGGACCCCTACCTCACCCCCTACACAAAAATTAACTCAAAATGGACCAAAGATCTCAATAGAAAAGAAAGTACCATAAAACTCCTAGAAGATAATGTAGTAAAACATCTTCAAGACCTTGTATTAGGCGGCCACTTCCTAGACTTTACACCCAAAGCACAAGCAACAAAAGAGAAAATAGATAAATGGGAACTCCTCAAGCTTAGAAGTTTCTGCACCTCAAAGGAATTTCTCAAAAAGGTAAAGAGGCAGCCAACTCAATGGGAAAAAATTTTTGGAAACCATGTACCTGACAAAAGACTGGTATCTTGCATATATAAAGAAATCCTACAACTCAATGACAATAGTACAGTCGGCCCAATTATAAAATGGGCAAAAGATATGAAAAGACAGTTCTCTGAAGAGGAAATACAAATGGCCAAGAAACACATGAAAAAATGTTCAGCTTCACTAGCTATTAGAGAGATGCAAATTAAGACCACAATGAGATACCATCTAACACTGGTTAGAATGGCTGCCATTAAACAAACAGGAAACTACAAATGCTGGAGGGGATGTGGAGAAATTGAAACTCTTATTCATTGTTGGTGGGACTGTATAATGGTTCAGCCACTCTGGAAGTCAGTCTGGCAGTTCCTTAGAAAACTAGATATAGAGCTACCATTCGATCCAGCGATTGCACTTCTCGGTATATACCCAGAAGATCGGAAAGCAGTGACACGAACAGATATCTGCACGCCAATGTTCATAGCAGCATTATTCACAATTGCCAAGAGATGGAAACAACCCAAATGTCCTTCAACAGATGAGTGGATAAATAAAATGTGGTATATACACACGATGGAATACTACGCGGCAGTAAGAAGGAACGATCTCGTGAAACATATGACAACATGGATGAACCTTGAAGACATAATGCTGAGTGAAATAAGCCAGGCACAAAAAGAGAAATATTATATGCTACCACTAATGTGAACTTTGAAAAATGTAAAACAAATGGTTTATAATGTAGAATGTAGGGGAACTAGCAATAGAGAGCAATTAAGGAAGGGGGAACAATAATCCAAGAAGAACAGATAAGCTATTTAACGTTCTGGGGATGCCCAGGAATGACTATGGTCTGTTAATTTCTGATGGATATAGTAGGAGCAAGTTCACAGAAATGTTGGTATATTAGGTAACTTTCTTGGGGTAAAGTAGGAACATGTTGGAAGTTAAGCAGTTATCTTAGGTTAGTTGTCTTTTTCTTACTCCCTTGTTATGATCTCTTCAAAATGTTCTTTTATTGTATGTTTGTTTTCTTTTTAACTTTTTTTTTCATACAGTTGATTTAAAAAAGAAGGGAAAGGTAAAAAAAAAAAAAAAGAAAAGAAAAACAAGGAAAAAAAAAAAGATGTAGTGCCCCCTTGAGGAGCCTGTGGAGAATGCAGGGGTATTTGCCTACCCCACCTCCATGGTTGCTAACATGACCACAGACATAGGGGACTGGTGGTTTGATGGGTTGAGCCCTCTACCACAGGTTTTACCCTTGGGAAGACGGTTGCTGCAAAGGAGAGGCTAGGCCTCCCTATGGTTGTGCCTAAGAGCCTCCTCCCGAATGCCTCTTTGTTGCTCAGATGTGTCCCTGTCTCTCTAGCTAAGCCAACTTGAAAGGTGAAATCACTGCCCTCCCCCCTACGTGGGATCAGACACCCAGGGGAGTGAATCTCCCTGGCAACGTGGGATATGACTCCCAGGGAGGAATGTAGACCTGGCATCGTGGGACGGAGAACATCTTCTTGACCAAAAGGGGGATGTGAAAGGAAATGAAATAAGCTTCAGTGGCAGAGAGATTCCAAAAGGAGCTGAGAGGTCACTCTGGTGGGCACTCTTATGCACACTTTAGACAACCCTTTTTAGGTTCTAAAGAATTGGGGTAGCTGTTAGTGGATACCTGAAACTATCAAGCTACAACCCAGAACCCATGAATCTCGAAGACAGTTGTATAAAAATGTAGCTTATGAGGGGTGACAATGGGATTGGGAAAGCCATAAGGACCACACTCCACTTTGTCTAGTTTATGGATGGATGAGTAGAAAAATAGGGGATGGAAACAAACAGACAAAGGTACCCAGTGTTCTTTTTTACTTCAGTTGCTCTTTTTCACTCTAATTATTATTCTTGTTATTTTTGTGTGTGTGCTAATGAAGGTGTCAGGGATTGATTTAGGTGATGAATGTACAACTATGTAATGGTACTGTGAACAATCGAAAGTATGATTTGTTTTGTATGACTGCGTGGTATGTGAATATATCTCAATAAAATGAAGATAAAAAAACAAACATACAAACAAACAAAAAAAAATAGATATGATTATTTCTTATTCAATTGTTGCTCCTGTTTGCTAGTGCTGCCATTATGCAAAATAACCAGAAATGGGTTTGCTTTTATAAAGGGGGTTTATTTGGTTACAAGGTTATGGCCCTAAGGCCATAAAAGTATCCAAACTAAGGCATCAACAATAGGATACCTTTACTGAAGAATGGCCAATGACATCTGGAAAACTTCTGTTAGCTGGGAAGGCATGTCATGGCTGGCATCTGTCCCAGGTTTTGTTTCAGCTCCTCTCTCAGCTCCTGTGTGTCCTTAGCTTAGTATCTCCAAACATCTCTAAGTATCTGCTTTCAACAGCCTTCTCCAAAATGTTTCTCTCAGTTCCTCTTGGGGTGTTTTGTCCTCTCTTAGCTTCACTGGAGCAAACTCTGGGCCAGCATTTCTTAGCTAGGCATTTGGGTCTCAGCTTAGCATATCCCAGGGCATTTTCATCTTTCTTCTGTCTGTGCATGCTACCTTTAAAGGACTCCAATAAGCTAATCAAGACCTACCCTGAATGGGCAGAGTTAAATCTCCATGGAAACATCCAATCAAGAGGTCACACCTTAATCAAAAAGATGAATCAGTCTGCCCCCACAAGATTGCATTAAAGAATATGGCTTTTTCTGGGAGACATAATATATACAAACCAGCACAATTGTATTCTAAATCTTATAGGAAATAAGAAGTAGAATTACACACCAAGAATACATTAATGCTGGTACTTTGGTTTACCCATGTCATTATCTTTACCAGAGGCCTTTGTTTCTTCATATGACTCCAAGCTGCTATCTAAACTCTGTCCTTTACTTTCAACCTGAAGAGCTCCCTTTGGCATTTCTTTTAGGATAGGTCTTGTGGAGATGAATTTCCATAGCTTTTTTATCTGTGAATGTATTAAACTCTCCCTCATATTTGAAGGAAAGTTTTGCCATATATAGAATCCTTGGCTGGCATTTTTTCTCTTTCAGTACTTTAAGTATGTCATACCACTGCCTTCTTGTCTCTGTGGTTTCTGATGAGAATTTGGCACTTAATCTTATTGAAGCTCCTTAGTATGTGACACATCACTTCTCTCTTACTGCTTTCAAATTTCTCAGATTTCTCTCCCTATCTTTGGCATTCATCATTTGGTCATGAAATATCTTGTATTCGGTCTGTTTGAGTTTATCCTGTTTGGAGTTCTTAGGCATCTTGGATGTGTATAGTAATATCTTTTGTCAGATTTGGGAAGTTTTCAGCCATTATTTCCCCAAATATTTGTTCTGCCCCCTTTTCCTTTTCTCATTCTAGGACTCCCATAAAGTGTATATCGGAACACTTCAAGTCCCTTTGGCTCTGTTTATGTTTTATAATTTTTTTCTCTATCTTCTCTTCAGACTGCATGCTTTCCATTCTCCTGTCTTCTGTTTCACTGAGTTTTTCTCCTTTCTGTTCAAATCTGCTGTTGAATGCCTCTAGTATATTTTAAATCCCTATTATTGGCTTTTTCATCCCTAAATGTTTGTTTCGTTCCTTTTTAAAATTCATAATTCCCCCTTTTGTTCATGCATTGTCATCTTTGTTTCCTTTAGGTCTGTGTTCATGTTTTCATTTAGCTCATTGAACTTACTTAAGAGATTTGACTGAACATCTTTGCTTAGTTGTTCCAATGTTTGTGCTTCTTCTGTTGTAATTTGTTCCTTTGGGCCATCTCTTCTTGTGTATTTCTATGACCTGTGATTTTTTTGTTGAAGTCTGTCCATTTGATTATTTTGATGTGCCAATTCTAGAAGTCAGTTCCTCCCTCTTCCCTAAGGTTTTAGCATAGATTGGCTGTGTGCTAAGTCCTTTCTTTAATGCTTAGCCCAATGTATACTGAGCCTTTAGAACAGCTTGTAGTTAACCATTCCATTTTTCTGAGGTCTCCTCAAGTCTTCATCTTTCCCTGGGCATGCATTTTAACTTTCAAGAATTCCCTAGTATATATGACTGTTTCCCCTCCAGGAGAGGATTTCTTCTCTCCAACTCCTCCTCTAAGGTTCTGAGCTGTGTCCTTGGTTTTATAGTTTTTTTCCACCCTGGCAACTGTGGTAGCTCAGCACAACTCCCATCCTTTGAACCACCCTTTCACTTCAGCTTTCAACCTTGGGTCTACCCTGCTGTACAATAGCTTCTCCCCACCACCCCCCTTTTTTGCAGCTTTTCTACCCCCTGTAACTTCTAGGTTAGGGGACCCAGACCTGCAACCTGAACCTGTCTTCCATAGAACCATATGGAGTCAATGTACAAAAATACTCAATATTTTCATTTAGGTGTACCAGTAATCAGCCATCAGAAACCTGGACTCTGTCATAGTGGCACTGCAGGTTGATCCAGTTACAAGAGTTACACTTAAGTGTGTGTATGCAGACTGCCATCATGGGTCTATGGAGTTTCAAAATCTCATGTTTGAATGCTAATAAGCCATCCAACTGCCACTATGGGTGGATTAGTGGTCAGGGACAGGCAGTAAAATGACCCCTGACTTTGGGGCCCCTGCTGTAATTGGCACAAACTGCTAGGGTGATTCAGCATGGGGAGGGACCTAGACCAGTAAATTTGTCCTGTTGCTTTCCTATTGTTTTTAGATGTTTTTTTTTTTCCTTCCAGTCCAGCATGTGTTGTTGTCTAGTCTTGATCATCTTTCAGAGATTTTAGAGTTGATTTTACCTTGTATTTTCTTTGTTTCTAAGGAAGAGCACTTAACAGGACATCCTATATTGCCATCTTGATATACTTTTAAACTTATACATTAATCTCTACACACTGCTTTAGTTGCATTCCATTAATGTGATCTCTTGTGTTTCATTTTCATTCAGTATAAGATATGTTCTAATTACCCTTGTGGGGTTTTTTTCCTCTCTTTTACTGATGGTTACTGTTTGCATGATATATCTTTTCCATCCTTTTATAGTTAACCTATTTGGTTGGTTGATTGTTTTATCTAAAGTATGTTTTTTGTAGACAGCGTAACAGCATATAGTTGTATCTTGCTTTTTAATCCAGTGTGAAAATCTGCCCTTTATTTTCATGGGTCATATTTTTCTGTTCCTTTTTATAGCTAGCAATTTTGGGCTGAAAAATAGACATTTTATTTCACATTATAATAACTCTGCATTCAGGTTTATGTTTTGGTTTTGTGGATTTTGGGAGGGTTATTATTGTTGTTGTTGGTAATGTGCCTATACTTAAACTGTGGAATCTCTCTGCTCCAATATTTGCAGCAACTGATGCCTCTTACCAACTTTTTTTCTTTTAGCCTGGCTTCCTTCCTACAGGTTTTTTCTTGTGTCTGCAGTGCTTAGTAGTTCCTAATGATTTGAGAGAAGTTGCATTCAAACACCTCAAGTCTGTAAGGCTTCTACCCTCTGCCATTTGATCTGTACATGGGTTGGGGGATACATTCAAAGTTGCAGACAGTTCTCAAGTTTCCCTTCATTTTTACTTTTTGTCATACTCTCTTGAGTCTTCCCTGTGATTGCATATTTCCATAATCAGTCATGGATGTATGAAGAACTTATCTCAGCCCCTTCTATGGCTCTCTTATTTCTGATTGGTTCTTAGCCAATTACCTGTCCAAATATTTTCTCTTCTTTGTTTTCTCAATTACCTCTTTCTGGAGCTACTGCTAGATTTATATTACCTTTTCATTCTATCCAAATATCCCACTTAAATTTTGAGCTAGTCCATCATTTGCTCCAACCAGGACTGCAACCTTAAACTAGTAAAGCTATATGTTTTCTGTCTATTCCAAACCAATTTTCCCTTCACCCCAAATCACACCACTCCATCTAGCAGCAAAGCTGCTATTTTTCACATCCAGCTCCATGCTGGAAATACTAGTTTTTTTCCAAATGACTTGGAGGTGGTGGTGGTCAGGGGCAGTGATAGGAGTAATCCCAAACCAGGAGGCCTCAGACACCCACTGTTTCTGTCCAAAACTTTAGCAATTTTTCCAAGAATAAATACTTCTCACTATGATGTCTGCCTTTGGTCAATTTTCCCAAAATGATTGTTTTTTTTACAATTTTGTCCAGTTTTATATGTGGTTTTTTTTGAGAAAATAAATTACCAGCTTCTTCATGTCATCATTATTGGAAGGCCCCTCCATACTTCATTTTTGTAACACCTTTTTAGCAATTGTCATTAGTAATGTGTTATACAACCAAAGCTTGTTTCGATTTCCATGCATGTGTACAAATTTCTTGTTACATCATTCCTTCCTTTTTGGTTTTATGTCCTTATACCTATTCTTAGTTTTATCTGAGCTGCTATCACAAATGCCACACAAAGTGTTGACTTAAACAATGGGAGTTTATTGGCTCATGGTTTTGAGGCTACAGAAAGTCCAAAATCATGATATTGGCAAGTCTCATTTTCTCCCAAAAGTCTGTATCCTTTTCATGCTTTCTGCTGGGAATCCTTGAGATTCCTTGGCTTTCCTGGCACATGGCAATGCTTCCTGGCTGCAAAGATTTATAGGCTTTTTTTTTTCCCCAATTCTGATTGGTTCTTAGCCAATTACCTTCTCAAATATTTTCTCTTCTTTGTTGTCTCAATTACCTCTTTCTGGAGCTACTGTTAGATTTATATTACCTTTTCATTCTATCCTCCATATTCTTAATCTCTCATATATTCCACCTCATTTTTCTTTTTATGCTACACATAGATAATATACCCACATATGCCAGTTTGCTATATACCTCTCTCTTCAGCTATGTCTAGCCTGATGTTTAAGATACCTAGTGATTTTTTAAAATTCAATTATGTTTTAGTTTCTTTCTATATGTTCTATTTGATTCTTTTATAATCCTTATGCTAAGTATACAGGACTTTGGGGTTATGCTAAGTACAGGACTTTGGGGTTCCCAAACCATGTAAACCATGTAAATTTGGGACTTAAAGATAAGTTAGATGAGGCCTATTTTATGTATGAATTCTCAAAGGTGTTTTTGCCACCTGGAGACCAGATAAGACAGACAAATTGCCTTGCCTTCTCCTTGTGTCAGTAGAACGATATTTTCTGGTCCATTCTTAGATTAAAAGTTCAGCTCTTCATTAGTAGCAATGATCAGGGGAATGGAAGCAACAATCTTAGTTTCTAACTCCTTGCCTTGCACAAGGCAAAATTCTTTTGTCATGGCTGTTCTACATAGACAAAAAGGGTCACAACTAGAAAATGAACTTAAGCTATTTTAGAACCCAAAAAGCATTAGAAATTGTGGTTTATAGTAAATAAACATGGCCATTTAATTTGCAGATAGCAATTTACAGTGTAAAATGTAACTACCTGTCCTTTATAGTAGTGTATGGATTCCCCTCTGAGTAGGATATTTCCTTAGTACCTAATTTTCAGCAGCAAGATATCAACTACCTTACTGGCTCTGTATACGTCTCCTTTTTATACATAATCTGAGATTATTTATTCTCATTCCCCCAAAGGCCATGTTCACTTTTTTTTCCAACCCATAGCCCCTCTAATACCTTGACATCAAATATCAACTGAGTTATCCTTTCAATACAGATCTAATCTGCTCTGTTAAAAAAAAAAAAAAAAAAAGTAACACCCTGCTACTATAACTTCAGTGAATTTGAAATTTCCCATCACAACCAATCATCCTCTTATTCATGATGAAAAAGCTATTTTAAAATATAAAATGAAATAAATACCATCATATTGCCATGGCATTTTTTAAATGTTATGTATTATAAGGAATATTTGTCAATTTAAAGAATTCACATATGCTTTTAAAATATATTTTTTAAAAGTATTTTGCTTAAAACTTGTCCCATAAATTGACAGGAATTTTGGAATAAATTTTAAATAGAAAGCAAAGCAACATTAAAGTATGTATGTTTCATTATGTAGGGCTGGCTATTAATATGATGTTTGATAAAATAGAATTCATCCTCTTTATTTGCATGTCTGTCTATGTAGACATATGGATGTATACTTTTTAATATTTCAGGAATTATACTTATTTTATTATGGAGTGTAACCTGGTCATTCTCAGGCTCTGAAGTTCTCCCTGGTGGAAGTTTATTTGGACTGTTAATTGTTTTTTATTGCTCCCTTCTGGGGGGAAAACTTTTGGAAGTCATTAAAATACCTTCTGTGCCTCAACTTCCGCCTCTTCTTGGTAAGTGTATAATTAGCCCTCCTTTCTTTGCTGTTGACTATATGTAAATTATAAATATTTTCTAGTTGAAGTAGATCTAATTTAGAATTATTTCAATGGAATGTGATATATATAGTTCCTTTATGTATATATATATTTATAAATGTATACGTATATGTGTGTTTATATATAGATATTTTCCAAAATATATTTTTAAAATAGTTTGAATAGCTTCAAAATATAATTCTTTTGCTTTGTTGTTTAATCAGACATGTTTTGTTTAATTTAAAACATATTATAGAAAAAGAAAAAATTGGAAAAGTCTGAATTTTTCTGTAGAGAACCTAACTCAATTAGAATTACAAGATTCAAATATTATAACAACAGTTCCTGTGGTTTTTGAGTAAGCTGTTTGAACATCTCCACTATATATTTTTATGGATGTATCTCTGCCTATTTTTATGCTGTGTTTCTCCAGCACCATTCTCCTATAACTCTGCAGAGAACATAGGTAAATTAGTGGAAGAACTTATGGCAGAGGTGCCACTTATCTTCTAAGTATTCAGTACATCTAATTATTGAGTACACTGTCAGTAGAGATTCCCAGACAATCTCTCTTATTTCTCATACCCTTTCAATGTCCATACACCCATGCAGCACCTCCTAAATATTCACTGAATCTTATTCCTCCTCTCCAAATCTTCCACCTTTACCCCAGTTTAGGCTCTTTGTTTCCAACTCTTGAGTCAACTATGGCAGAATTTTCTAACAGTGTCTGTCTCCAGTTTTATCCCTACCTAATTCAGCAAGGCTATCACATCTAAAATGCAAAACTCACTATGTCACTTCCTGCCTACAACCTTCCCATGGTGCTTTATTCTGTCAAATGGGAGTGGGAGGGGAGCATTCTATGATCTGGCTCCTCTAGCTCAATCTTCCCACTCCCATCTATGCCCTTTATGTTCCAACAACATTGAACTGCTTGTTGCACTCCACTTAGAGATATCATTTCTTATCTGCCTCTAGTTATGTTGCCTCCTCTACTTTATGTAACCCACACCTCACCAAACTAATGAGAGACATGGTGTGTTTGAAGAGGGGAAATTAAACATTTTTGTTTCCTCTCTTTCCACCAGAGTAAAGATAGATGATAAATGATGGTGACTAAATGTACAAATATAAAAATGTTTTTACAAGTGAGAGAACAAATGAATGTCAACCTTGCAAAGTGTTGAAGAAGGGATGGTATTAGGGAAGAATATAATCAAAGCAAACTGGAGTCTATGATTAACAGTAACATTGTAATATGCTTCCATTAAGTGTAACAAAGGCAATATACCAAAGCTAAATGTGTATGAGAGGGGGACAAATGAACTAAAATGAACTAAATCAAGCATACTTTATTTTCTTTCTTTTAAGGGATGTTACTGGGTGGTTTTACAGTCAGGAATATTCCATTCATCAGTCAACATGTCCAAATTAGTGGCAAGTGGTCTTCATCTTTAAGAAATGCTGCCCTAACTATTATACTAATACGAGCTGGACTTGGACTTGATCCAAAGGTATATTTTCAATTATAACACCAGTAAAGTTATTTTAGATATTAGAGGCTGGTGAAAAAGAGAAAAAGCAGAATTTTTGTTATAGTTGTTCTAAGTAGAGTCTGTAAACCAAACTAAGGTAAAGAAAAAAGATTTTGCAGAAATGATGGCATCTTAGTTTCTGTTTTTTTCACTATTACTGCTGATGTTAAGAGACATCACTTTGATGCAAGAACTCTATTAGAGATCATGTTTAAATATTTGCATAGAGATAAATGTCACTTATGTAGCACTTGTATTACTTGGGAGTTTGTGGCTCTTCTGTGGAGAACTGTTTATTTTTCAGTTAACAAAGGGTGAAGTTACCCCATTAAAAGTTTTTGCTTTTTTTTCAGGGAGGTCAAGAATTTCAATGACGTTACATTTCATAACTTTCTTTCCCACAGAATTATGTTCCTGATTACCTTTGCATTGTTATAAAAGCTAGTATCTTAAAATATTCTTATCTAGGAATTGCAAATATTTTGGAGCTTTTAAAAGATAATCAGTTATGTATATAAGATCTACCCAAATAAATATGGCAAAGGTATGGATTTAACGGAAATATCCCAAGAACATTAATCATTATGGACAATGATTTATTTTATTCTCCCATAGGAAAATTATGCTAATGAGAAAGTTTTAAAGCTCTATCTTTTAGTTAATTATACAATTTTTGGTGATTTTCTTTTTGACACTTTGATATTTCCTATTTATAATTATTGAGTTAATAGTTCAACTCTAAATGATGGAAATGGAAATAAACCTATCGGGTATTATCATTATCCTATTTACTGGGATGATTAAGGAAAGTAGAAATAGTTATTTAGTCTCAGAGAAATGGATCTCTTTTAATAATTAAAATACATTTTATAAAATATGAAATTGTTTTTAATCTAATCTATGATAGCATATAAAATGAGCTGTGTTAAGAGTTTTAAATCCAGTGTGACAATCTGAGAAGATGAGATTTAGTTTAATAAAAGTTTATTTAAGCAAGATTGTATACTTCAATATTTGCTTAAATAATTTTCTTGTAGGTCATTGTAAGTTTATACAACTGTGACTATTTGTACATTTCAGGTTTTGAAGCAATTGAAGAAAATTTGTGTAAGATTGTCTATGGGTCCTTGCCTTTTGGAGGCATGTTCAGCTGCTGTTTTTTCCCACCTCATTATGAAATTTCCCTGGCAATGGGCATTTCTTTTAGGGTAAGTTTTCATCATTTTTCTGCATGAAAATCTTCAGTTAGAGATTCTTGGTTTAAAATTCTTGAAATATTCAGAATATTGTATAATCTTCTTATTAACATTATTTTCACAGTGGTGGAAAACCTTGGGAATAAGTTGATCAGAAAGATCCATGTTCCATATCTACCATATCTTTGACAAATATGCATAGTTCTTAAACACTGGTGTCAAGATAATTTGCTTCATCAATTTCTTTCTTTACTGTATTGTAATCTATTTTTTAATCTATCTAATGGCCCCTTCCTCACACCTCATATATTATATGTATATATGAGTGTGTGTTGTGGGTGTGTATAAAGAGATTTAATATAGGTAAGGATATCTAAATAAAACTCTTCCTTTTTTAAAAACAAATAAACAAAATCCCTTTCCCTCTATTCAATGTCGCATCTATCTTTACCCACCATCCTTGTCCCTTTATGGTTAAATTCCTCTAAATAATAGTCTATATTCACCATCTTTAGATCTTGAACTCCTTTGGCCTCTACTTATCCATTCCAGGGAAATGTATAGGAAAGCATATCCATGACATATTTTTTGCCAAATCCCATGGATTTTTAAAATTATTTTTTATTATTAAAATGATACCCAAGTGCATTCTTCTTTTGAAAAATTAGAATCTTACAGGTAAAAGTAAAGTGCCTTTTGACCATGCCTTCAAATCCTAGTGCTATACCCCTACCCAAAGTGACAACTCTCATGAGTTTCATCATTCCAGGCGTAAAGAATTAACATTCCAGACTTCTAAAAATACATAAATATGAACCCATAGGAACAAAGGGATATTGTTTTGTGTGTTTTTATATAAATAGTATCAAAGAATGCTTCATTTTGCAATTTGCTCTTTTAACTCAGCAATTTTCTTTAGGTCTATTCATGTTGAAACATGTGGGTCATTCCTTTTAATTGTTGTATAGTATTTAATTGTTGTATAGTATGGTCTATGACTAGACCAGATTTTATTTACAATGTTACAAAAATAGCATTTTATATGTTTCATTTCAAATGCATGTGCGTTTGTCTAAAATAGTTACCTAGGTTATATTCAACGTCGATGGATACTGCCAAAGCGCCGTAAACATGGCCATGCCAATTTGTCCTATACCAACAGGGCATGAGAGTAATTGGTGTTCTTTCAAATTATTGAAAATTCTTGATATTATCAAACTTTATGTTTTTTCCAATATAGTGAATAAGAAAAGGTATCCTTGTTGTTTTAATTTGAATTTCTGTGGTTATTAATTAGTTTGAGCATATTTTATACATGTATTGTCTTTTTGGTTTTTCTTATCTGTGACTAGCGTGTTCTTATCTTTTGTCCATTTTTCTATTGAGTTGTTCTTCTTCTTATCAATGCTTTGTCTATTTTGTGTATTGACAATATCTTGGCTGGTATGTCACTTGATATTTAACGTTGGTGATGCTTCCTTAATCTGAAAAGGGTATTTCATTATTTCCAACAGATAGACTAGCCAATACATAAAAGTATGAACCAGGCCTTGAAAATTGGACAAAGGGCAGGAGGGAATGCAATAGAATTTCTTTTGATGTACCAATTTTTTTGATGTAATAAAATTTACCAGTGTATCCCTTTATATGTAATGCTCTTTTGTTTGTCTTATTTCCAAAGACCTGTTTTACTCTATGGTCACCAATATATTCTCCTATAAGTTATTCATATTATTTTTAAGTTCAGTTTTTAAAACGTAGAATTTTAAAATCTAGAATTTATTATCACTGGGGATCTAGCTGTATTCTTTCCACATGAATAGGTAGTTATCTCAACACTATAGAATAGTACATTCTTTTCCCTCACTGATTTGAAATGTCGTTTTTATCATTTACCACAAATCCCATAGATTTGTTTACACACTTTGTATTCTGTTTTCTTCCAGTCTGTTTTCTTTCCATTTTATCTATTTTTGACATAATGCTGAATTCATGGACTAATTTTTGATATAATGCTGAATTCATGGACTAATTTGGGGGAGACATGACATTTTACAATATTGAGGCTTTTTATCCACAAATGTGGAAACACTATTTAAGTATTCAGATGTTATCTTAAGTACCATAATATTTATAGTTTTTATAAAAGTCTAGACTATTTTCATAGACTTCTTCTTAAGTATTTTGTTTTTTATTAATGTTATGAATATGATTTTTCCCATTACACTTTCTATTTAGGTTTTTGCAGATGTATAAGAAAGCTAGTGCTTTTTAAAAAAATCTTTATTAAGATATAGTATTCCTACAACAAAATGATCAGCTATTTTTAGTAAACAATTCAATAAATTTAAGAAATTTATATATCCATATAACCAATAACACAATCAAGATGAAGAACATTTCCACTGCCCCTAAAAGTTCTCTTGTGTCCTCTCCTGGTCAATTCCCCACTAACCCCAAGCAATCCATCATCTGTTTTCTGTCACAATAAAATAGATTTTTTTTCTAGACTTTTATATAAATGTACTCACATAGTGTGTACACTTTTTTCTGGCTTCTTTCAGTCAACAAGATGTTTCTGAAATGCATTCATATTATAAGCAGTAGTTCATTCCATTTTATTCCTGAGTAGTATTTCATTGTATGTATTTACCACAAAGTTTATCCAGTCATCTGTTGATGGACATTTGGGTTGTTACCAGTTTGAGGCTATTAGGAATAAAGCTGGTATGGAAATTTGCATTTAAGTTTTTGTGTGAATATTTGTTTCCATTTCTTGTAGATATACCTAGGAAAGGGGTTGATATATCATTGGTAAGAAATTGCCAGTTTCCCAAGGTATTGTAGTATTTTATATTATCACCAGCAATGTTTGAAATGCTTGGTTGTCCACATCCTCTCTGATACTTGGTTATGTCTTAGGCTGTTCAGAGCAAAAACCATGAAATGACTCAGGTTAAACAGTGGTAATTTATTCGTGCACAGTTTTGAGGTCAGAAAAATGTCCAAATCAAGGCATCATTAAGGCTATGCTTTCTCCCCAACGACTTTGGCATTCTGGACTGGCTGTTGATGACCCTTGGTTCCTCTGTCACATGGCAATGCACATGGTGCTATCTCCTCATCTCTTCTATTTCACATTCCATTTTAGCTCCTTGCTTCCTGAAGCTTTCTCACCTTGTCTGAATTCATTCCATTTTAAAGGCCTCCAGTAACAGGATTAAGACCCATCCTGTTGAGGTGGGATACACCATAAAAGAAGTAACCTCATTAAAAGGTCCTACTTACAATAATAGGTTTACATCCACAGGACTAGACTAAATTTAAGAACATGTTTTTCTGGAGCATACACAGCTTCAAACTACCACAACTGCTGACATTGAACATAGTTGTATACCTTCTTTGATGAAGTGTCAGTTCACATCTTTTGCCAATTTTAAAAAATGTGTTGTTCATTTTCCTGTTATTGCATTTTAAGAGTTAATTTTATATTCTGGATAGAACTCCTTTGTCTGATATATGTATTGCAGTTGATTTTCCAAGAGTGTGACTTGCCTTTCATTTATTTAATGCTTTCTTTCCAAGAGCAGAAGATTTAAATTTTAAGGTGGTCCAACTTGGTTTCTTTTCCTTTATGGTTTGTGCTTTTTGTGTGAAGACTTAGAATTTTTTGCCTACCCCAACCATTGTCACCATGATTTTCTATATTTTGTTCTAAAGGTTTCATCATTTTAGCTTTTGAACTTAGGTTTATGACCCATTTTTCAGTCAATTTTTGTGGATACTATGAGATAAGAGTTGAGGTCCATTTTTTTCTATAAAGCAATCTAGTTATTCCAGTGCCATTTATTGGAAATATTATCCATTCCACATTGAATTATCTTGGCACCTTTGTTGAAAAATCAGTAGACCCATATATGTGTGGGTTTATTTCTGGACTCTTTATTCTGTTCCACTTATTTATGTTTCTCTTCTTACACCAGTACCACCTTGTCTTGATAACTGTACCTTTATGGTAAATCTTGGTATAAAGTAATGTAAGTCCTCCAAATTTGTTTGTTTTTTTTTTACTATTGCTTTAGTTGTAAGTCATTTGCATTTACAAATATATTTTAGAATAAGTTTGTCAATTTCTACCCAGGAGAGAATTCCTAGATATTGATTGAGATTAGGTTGAATTCATTGATCAATTTGGAGACAATTGGCTTATGTAATATAGAGTTTTCCAATCCATGAACATGATATAATCTCTCCATTTATTTGAGTTATCTTTATTTTCTCTCAGCAATGTTTTATACTTTATATCATACAGGTCCAAAACATATTTTGTTAAATTTATTTTTAAGTATTTTGTGATTTTCAGTACATTTGTGAGCTACATTGTTATTTTAATTTCCTATTATTCACTGGTAATCAATAGAAATATAATTTATATTTGCATATTTACTTTAAAGTAAGTTTCTTGTAGACAACATATAATTTGATTTTTTAAATCAAGTGTGGCAATCTCTCTTTTAAATGGAGTATTTGGACAATTTACATATTGATATAATTATCAAGTTTGTTGATAATTTTAAGTGTACCATTTAAAGCTACCACTTTATTATTTGCTTTATATTTACGCCTTTTTTTGTTGTTGTTCTTCTTTTCTCTTTTACTGCACACTTTACAATTTATGGATTTTTTTTGTTCACTTATTGACTGTGCTGGTTTGAATATATTATGTCCCCCAAAAATGCCATTATCTTTGATGTAATCTTGTGTGGGCAGATGTATCAGTGTTGATTAGATTGTAATTCTTTGAGTGTTTCCATGGAGATGTGCCCTACACAACTGTGGGTGATGACTCTAATTGGATAATTTCCATGGAGGTGTGGCCCTGCCCATTCAGTGTAGGCCTTGATTAGTTTACTGGAGCACAACATAAGCTCAGACAGAAGGAGTGAGCTTGCTACAGCCAAGAGGACACTTTGAAGAATGCACAGAAGCTGAGAGAGTAGCTGCAGATGAGAAACAGTTTGAAGATGGCTGTTGAAAGCAGACTCTTGCTCCAGAGAAGCTAAGAGAGGACAAACACCCCCAGAGCAACTAAGAGTGACATTTTTGAGGAACTGCAGCATGGAGAGGAATGTCCTGGTAGAAATCCATTTTGAAACCAGAACTTTGCAGCAGACACCAGCCACGTGCCTTCCCAGCTGACAGAGGTTTTCTGGACACCATTGGCCATCCTCCAGTGAAGGTACCCGATTGCTGCTGTGTTACTTTCGACACTTTATGGCCTTCAGACTGTAACTGTGTAACCAAATAAACCCCCTTTATAAAAACCAAGCCATTTCTGGTGTTTTGCATTCCAGCAGCATTAGCAAACTAGAACATTGACTGTGTCTCCTTTTTTATTTTTTAAATTGTTGTCCTATGATTTACATTATGCATCTTTAACTTAATATAGTTTTCCTTCAAGTTACATGAAATTATGCCACTTCATATAGAATGTAATATCTTTACACTTTTATTATTTTTGCTTTAAACAGTGAATTGTCTTGTAATGGGATTTAAAAATGAGAAACATGCCATATATTTATGCACAATTTATCATTTGTGGCACTCTATTCTTTTATACAGTTCCAAATTTTTACCTATCATTTTCCTTTTGCTTGTAGAAATTCCTTTAACATTTCTTGTAGTGAAGACTTGTTGGGAATGAATTCTTGTAGCTTTTGTTTGTCTGAAAGAATTCTTGTTTTACCTTTTTCAAGGGATATTTCTGTTGGATATAGAATTCTAGATTGACAAGTTTTTTTCTTTTATTACTTTAAAGATGTTTTCCATTGTCTTCTGATTTGCATAATTTCTGTCAAGAAGGCTGTAGTTATTATCTCTGTATTTTTATTCACTGTTTGCCTTTAACATGATCTTTTTGTCAGTGGTTTTCAACAGTTTGGCTATGATGTGCTATATTGTGGTTTTCTTTATATTTGTCCTACACTGTGTTATTGAGCTTTTTGGATCTGTGGTTTTACAATTTTTCATCACAAGTGGAAAATTTGCAGCCTCTATTTTTTAAACATTTTATTCTTCAGTATTTAACTTTCAGTTAATCCTATACAGTGAAATTTTCATTTCAGAGATTGAGTGCTTTATTTCTAAAAGTTCCATTGCCTTGGTATATCTTCAATTTTTCTCATCATGTTCATGTTTTCCTTTAAATTCTTTAGCAATGGAACATATTTATAACAGCTGTTTTAATGTTCTCCTCTGCCAAACCAATTCCATTATCTCTGACATTTCTGGGTCTGTTTGTATTGACTGATTTTTTTTCTCCCAGTTATGAGTTATATTATCTTTTCTCTTCTTATAACTAATGATTATTGATTAGATGTTGAACTTTGTGGGTTTTGCATTGTTGAATGCTGACTTTGTTATTTTTCTTTAAAGAGTGTTGGATTTTGTCCTGGAAGGCAATTTTAAGTTATTTGTAAATTAATTGATCCTTTAGTGGCTTGTTTTTAAGATCTTTTAGGAAAAATCCAGATTACCATATTGCTACTTTGGCACCCTTCCATGGTGTGACACTTTTGAGTCTCCACTAAATGCCCCATGTTTTGGATAAGGTCTCTCCACTGCAGCTTGTGGAGATTTAAAGGTTTCCCAGCCTTCTTTGATCTCTTGAAATTATTCATTTTATCTCTTCACAATTCTTTTTCCAGAAGTTGTGCTTGTCTGGTCTTCCGGGTTGCTAACTATGCTTGTACTCATTGGTATTCAGCTGAAGACACAAAGAGAGTACAATGCAAATTCATTTCTTTTTTGTAGTTTTTATCTCAGGTACTTACCTGAAAATTCTAGCTGTCTTGGATTCCCCAAATTCTGTTTTCTGTCTCCTCAACTCAGCAAGATTTCTGGGCTCTATTTAATTGCCCCACCCCTGCACTGCAGCCTGGAAATTACCTCCAAGGAGAAATCATGAGCAACAGTGTGACTTACTTCAGATATTTCCCTTTTCGTATATGTGACAATCCTATGTGATCTGTTTTCCAATGTCTGCAGTTTTCTTGCATATTTTCCTTGATGTTTCCAGCAGGAGGACAATTCCAAAACCTATTATTCCCTCCTACCAGTAAGCAAATATCCTACCTCTGATTTTTTAAAGTTGATCTTGTACATGGCTGCCTTGTTGAATGCTCATGTTAGTGCTCCTAATAGCTCTAATATTAAATACTATCTGCAAATAAACTTGATTCTCTTTCTTTTCCAGTATTTGTATTGCAATCTCTAGATGTTACATTACTGTGTAATCTCAGACTTCCAGGTCAATGTTGAATATTGATGGCATAAGAGGATATTTTTACCTTTTAAATTATTTCAATAATACTTTTAATATTTTACCATTAATATGGTGTTTACTATAGGATGCTGGTAGATGCTTTTATTAAATTAAGGAAAGTTTCCTCTATTTCTTGTTCACCAATGGTTTTTTTAGTGAAAAAATCTTTTGGTATGATATTTTTTACTTTCAATCTGATAATGTAATGAATTATATTGGTGGTATTTCCTAATGTAAAAACATCATTACATTCACTGAGTAGGTTTGCTTTTTATTTCTTTTAACAAACAGATGAATTCAATTTGTCATGCTTGTTTAGGAATTTTACCTGTAAGGTCATGAATGAGATTGAATTGTGGTCTAGTGCTGCCTTTGCCCAACTTAATTTCTTCTTCTTCTTATGCCATTTCTGCTTCAAAACGCTTCATTTTTATATCTAGTATTTTAATGCAGGTTTAATAATGGAAATGAATTTTATTTCCTTTGGTCTTAGCTTACTTTATTTTCTAAAATAAAGATATGTACAAACATTATCAAGGTATTTGAATACTCTTAATTTGTATCTTTCTTGCAACAATTCCTGGATTTAGTTTTCCTCCTATTTGATTATTTTCTCCAAATTTTGTTAATGTGGGTCCTTGGGTGGTACATTTTTTTTAAGTCTTGTATGCTTGATAATATTTAAATTAAACACACAATTAAATGACAATTTGTGTTTTATATTTCAACTATATACACCAAATATTTTAAGCTCATTATATTTATGACTTTTCTTGTTCTTTTTATTTTGCCATTATTTTTACCTATCTTGATTAGTATGTTCATTATGCTTATTATAAGTTCTTGATACTTCTTGTCTGACACCCTGACATCTGATGATATTTGTCAATTTTTGCTGTACACATTTCAAAGCTGTTATTAGGTACCAATGGTCCATGATTATTATATGTTTCTGGTGGATTTCCTTATCAATATTAAATATCCTTCTTTCCCTTTTTAATCCTTATCTATCTGGAATTTTGTTTTATCACATATTAATATTTCTGATATTTTGTTTTGGGTACTCTTTCTTTGGAATGAATTTCTCCAAATTTGAATTCTTAAACTTTTTAATTAAGTATTAAGCTCACATACAGAAAAGTACAAAAACAATGTTCAACTCATTGAATGATCAAAAAGTTAATACTCATGTAACCACTACCCAGGTGAAGAAAGTACATACCCTAGAGGTACCCTTGTGCTCTGTCTTAACCACTCCCCTTCCTCTTTCCACCAATAAATACTATCCTAACTTCTAACACTAAATTTTAAGTTTTACTGTTTAGTTATACTTTATATAAATGAAGTCATGCATTATATATTCTTTAATGCCTTCTCTCTTTCACTCAACATTGTTTGAAATTCATTTATATTGTGTTTAGATGCAATTCATTCAGTTTCTTTGTTGTGTAGTGTTCCAATGCATAAATAAACTACAATTTATTTATCAATTCTACTGTCATTGTGAATTTAGTTTGTTTCTGGTTGGGGCCTATTACTAATAATGTTCTTATAAACATTCTCATACATATCTCTTATTACGCATTTGCACAGTTTTCTTTAAGTATATAACTTAGGAGTGGAATTGTTGATTCATTAGATAAGTATTTGTTTAAATGTGGATTAAGCCAAATTATCGTTCAGTATTTCTAGTTTACAGTCCCACCAGTAATATATGAAAGTACCTGTTACTCCACATCTCTGCCAACTCTTGGAATCATGTCTTTTTAATTTGAGCCATTCTGATGGTTATGCTGTGATATCTCGTTTCCCTGGTTTCTATTGAGAGTAAACAGTGTTAGTTTAAGTCTCTTTCCCATATTTCTAATGCTTTTCTGTTTGCTTTCTTCCTTATTGATTGGTAGGAGTTCTTACTAGTTCTTTGTTAAATATCTTACAAATATTTTCTCCTGTACTGCAGCTTTCCTTTTCATTCTCTTAATAGTAAAAATACTTTGTTTTAATGTAGTCCAATATATCCATCTTTTCCTTCACTGTTAGTGCTTTTGGGGTCTTGTTTAAAAAATCATTTCCTATCCTCAAGGTCATAAAGATATTCTCCTATTTTATCATCTAGAAATTACTGTTTTACCTGTCTCATTTAAATCCACAATCTACCTTAACTTGATTTTTGTGTTTGGTGTGAGGTAGGGTCAAATTTTTTTTCTTCTTTATTTTCTTATAGATATCCAGTTGATCCAGCACAATTCATTTAAAGACCTCTTCCTCCCACTGCTCTGCAAAGACACCTTTGTCATAAATCAAGTTTCTGTATATGTTTTAGTCAATTTCTGGATACTCTATTCTTACCCAATCATCTATTTGTCTATTCTCTTTCTTAATTACTGTAGATGTATAAGTCTTCATACTTGTTAAAACAATACTCCCACTTTAATGACCTTCTACAAAAAGAAAGCTGTTCATAGCCCTTTATATTTCCATATAAATTTAGAATCAGTTTGTTAATTTCCACCCTAAAATTGATATTTTGACTGAGATTATGTTAACTCTATAGGGCAATTTGTGGAGAATTGATATACCTTTACAATTTTGAATCATTCAATACATGATCATGGTATATTCCTCCATTTATTTAAATATTCTCTAATTTTTCTTAATGAAGGTTTATATTTTTTCTGCATACAGATCCTGTATATAATTTCATTTATCCCTAAGCCTTTGATAGTTTTTTTTAATTTTTAATTAGAGAATTTGTGGATTTACAGAACAATCATGAATAAAATATAGGATTCCTGTATACCACCCCACCACCAACAGCTCGTATTCATGTGGAACATTTGTTACAATTGATGGTAGCACTTTTTTGTAATTGCACTATTATTTTTAACAGTAGTTGCCTTTATTACAATTGATGAAAGATTATTAAAATAGTATGATTAAGATGGAAGAAGATAGCAGCATAGAGGAGTGGAAGTTACTTAGTCCCCCTGGAACAACTAATAAACAACCAGAAACCCCTAGTAAATAATCTGGAATAACTGCTGGGGGACAACCATGACTGTCCACACATTGTACACCAACCTTTATTGGGAGGAATGTCTGAGATTGCAGCAAAAAATCTGTAAGTAGAAACTGTAAGTAAGAACAGAGCCAGGATACTGGGGCAAGATGGTGGCATAGAGAGGAATGGAAGCTAAGTAGTCCCCCTGGAACAACTTACAAAAAACCAGAAGCAACTGGTAAATAATCCAGAATAACTGCAGGGGGACAAACAAGACCATCCACTCATCATACACCAGCCTGAATTGGGAGAAATGCCCGAGATCACAGCATAAAATCTGTAAGTAAAACCTGTGGATCCAAGTCGTGAGACCCCCTCCCCCATAGCCTGAGCTGCAAAGCCTCGTGGTGCCAGAGAGAAGCTCTCTCCCAGCAAGCAAATATAGTTCAGCTGAGCTCCAACTGGAGTTTTAAGTAGCGAGTGTGAACTGCTCACTACAGGTATGAATCCCCAAAAAACAGACAGAGGCTTTGGGTGACGACCGACCTTGGAGAGCCAGAGGGTCGCCTTGGACTGGGTCTGAAGGGGACTATCTGTTTCTTTTTCGGCTCAGTGGAGAAAGCCCCAGTCATTTTCAGTTTCTAGGGCTGTGACTCAGAGAAGGGTGGAGACAGCACAAGCAGAGAGAGAGACCATTGAAATGCTAATGACCTCCCCCTAGGGGGTCTATCTTCTCTAAGAGGAAATGGGTGGGGCCCTTTCCATTCAGAACCAGAGCCCAGAGCCTGGGGGAACATGGCCATACCTCCTCACACTAGTCAAGAATTATAGGCTAACAGGCATCACCTGCTGGGCAGAAAAGCACAGTGACCTGAGGCATCACAGGGTGGAGCAATTTTCTAAGACACACCTGCAGGCAAACCAGATACTGAATATTTCTTCCCTCTGGGACCTGAGCCTGTTCTGGTCTGGGAAAACCTGATTTGGATAACCAAGGAAACCATGCCTAGACAACAGAAAAGTACAACCTACACTAAGAAAAACAAAGTTATGGCCCAGTCAAAGGAACAAATGTAAACTTCAACTGAGATACAGGAATTTAAACAACTAATGCTAAATCAATTCAAAAAGTTTAGAGAAGATATTGCAAAAGAGATAGAGGCTGTAAAAGGAAACACTGGGCACATGTAAAGCAGAAATCGAAAGTTCAAAAAAACAACTTGTAGAATCTATGGAAATGAAAGGCACAACACAAGAGATTAAAGACACAATGGAAACATACAACAGCAGATCTCAAGAGGCAGAAGAAAACACTCAGGAACTGGACAACAAAACACCTGAAAGCCTACACGCAAAGGAGCAGATGGAGAAAAGAATGAAAAAATATGAGCAATGTCTCCAGGAACTCAAGGATGAAACAAAGTACAATAATGTATGTATCATTGGTGTCCCAGAAAAAAAAGAGAAGGGAAAAGGGGAAGAAGCAATAATAGAGGAAATAATTAATGAAAATTTCCCATCTGTTATGAAAGACATGAAATTACAGATCCAAGAAGTGCAGCGTCCTCCAACAGAAGAGATCTGAATAGGCCTACGCCAAGACACTTAATAATCAGATTCTCAAATGTCAAAGACAAAGAGAGAATACTGAAAGCAGCCAGAGGAAAGCGATCCATTACATACAAAGGAAGCTTAATAAGACTATGTGCGGATCTCTCAGCAGAAACCATGGAGGCAAGAAGGAAGTGGTGTGATATATTTAAGATACTGAAAGAGAAAAACCACCAACCAAGAATCCTATATCCAGAAAGCTGTCCTTCAAATATGAGGGAGAGCTCAAAATATTTTCTGACAAACAGACAATGAGAGACTTTGTGAAGAGGACACCTGCCCTACAGGAAATACTAAAGGGAGCACTACAGAGCGATAGAAGACAGGAGTGCATGGTTTGGAACACAATTTTGGGAGATGGTAGCACAATAATGTAAGTACACTGAACAAAGATAACTATGAATACAGTTGAGAGAGTAAGGTGGAGAGCATGTGAGACACCAGAAGAAAGGAGGAAAGATAAAGACTGGGATTGTAACTTGATGAAATCTAGAGTATTCATCAATTGTGATAAAATGTACAAATATTTTCTTTTATGAGGGAGAACAAGCAAATGTCAACCTTGCATGGTGTTAAAAATGGGGAGGCATTGGGGGAGGGATGCAATCAACATAAACTAGAGACTGTAACTAACAGAATCACTGTATTATGCTTCCTTTAATGTAACAAAGGTTATATACCAAGGTAAATGCAGATAAGGGGGGGGATAGGGGAGGCATGTTAGACACTTGACATTGGTGGTATTGTCTGATTCTTTCCTCTACTTTGATTTAAGGTTATTTTTCCTTTTGCTGCTTCCTAGCTGTCATTTTTTTCCCTCTTTCTTTTGCCTCTCTATCTTCTTTGACTCTCCCTCCTGCCTTGTGGAAGAAATGTAGATGCCCTTATATAGATAGTGGTGAACACATAAATATATGACCATACAGAGAACCATTGATTATTTACTTAGGATTGAATGTATGGTGAGTCAACAAAACCATATTAAAAAAATAAAAATGGGTTGATGACAAAACCTTGAGGGCAATATACTGAGTGAAATAAGCCAGACACATAAGGACAATTATTGCAGGATCTCACTGATAGGAACTAATTATAATATGTAAACTCATAGACATGAAATGTAAGGTACCAAGATATAGGACGAGGCTTAAGAATGGGTAGTGGTTGCTTAGTATGAGCAGAATGTTCAACTAGGATGAACTTAAATGTTTGGAAATGAACAGGGGTGTTGGTAGCAAGATGTGAAAATAACTAACAGTGCTGAATGGTGTGTGAATGAGGTGGAAAGGGGAAGCTCAGAGTCATATATGTCACCAGAGGAAAGTTGGAGGTCAAAAGATGGGATGTATAAAACTGAATCCTGGTGGGCAATGTCCATGATCAACTGTACAAATACTAGAAATCGCTTCCATGAACCAGAACAAATGTATGACAATACAATTAGAAGTTAATAATAGAGGGGCATATAGGGAAGAAATATATACCTATTGCAAACTATATACTACAGTTAGTAGTATTTCAACATTTTTTCGTAAACAGTAACAAATGTACTATACCAATACTACAAATCAACAATTGAGGGGGGGTGGTTAGGGATAGGGGAGGATTAGAGTTTCCTTTTCTTTTTTTCTTTTTTCATCTTTCACTTTATTTCTTGTCTGGAGTAATGAAAAGTTTCTAAAAATTGAACAAAATTAAATGTGGTGATGGATGCACAGCTGTATGAGGGTACCCAGGGGCAAGTGATTGTACACGTTGGATCTTTGGATAATTGTATGGTATCTGAATAATCTCAATAAAAATGAAAAACAAACAAACAAACAAACAGAGCCAGGAGCCCCTACCCCCATGGCAGCCCAAACTGCAAAGCCTCACTGTGATAGAGAGCAGCTCTTTCTGAACAAGCAAATATACCTCAGTCAAACTCCAACTGGGGTTTTAATTAACAAATGTAGACTGCTCAATACAAGCTACAAATCCCCAACAAACAGAGGCTTTTAGTGACAACTGACCTTAAAGAGCTGGAGGACTTCTCTGTACCAGAAGGGGGAGCCCAAGGACCAGGTACTATCTCTGGCCAGTGGGTGAAGCTCAGGGGCCATGGACTGGACCTGAAGGAGGGCTTTCTGTCCCTTTTTCTCTCAACCTGGGCAGCTTGGTGGAGAAAGCTGCAGCCATTTTCAGTTCACAGCTCTCTGACCCAGACTGGGGTGGAGATAGCAGAGTCAAAGAGACAAAGAACCTATTTAAATGCTGATGATCACTCCCTATGGGGTGTATCTTCTCTAAGAAGAAGGAGGTGGTGTCCAGCCCTACTACCAGCCTCCCATTCAGAACCAGACCCCAGAGCCTGGGGGAAAACTGCCAAAACAGAAACTGCAAGTCACACCTCCCTACACCAGTCAGGAGGGACAGGCTGACAGATGCCACCTGCTGGGAAAAGCAGCTAGAGGCCTCATAGGGTGTGTCAGTCTTCTAAGACATAACCTCAGGGAGACGTGATGTTGAATATTGCCCCCTTCTGAGATCTGAACCCATTCTGGTCTAGGAAAACCTGATTGGGGTAACCAGGGAAACCAGATGCCTAGACAACAGAAAGCTACAACCTACACTAAGAAAAACAAAGTTATGGCCCAAAGAAACAAACTTACACTTCAACTGAGATACATGAATCAAAACAACTAATGGTAAATCAATGCAAAAAGTTTAGGGAAGATATGGCAAAAGAGATGAAGCATATAATGAAAACACTGGGTGAACATAAGGTAGACATATGGAGACATACAACAGCAGATCTCAAGAGGCAGAAAAACACTCAGGAACTGGAGAACAAGACACCTGAAATCTTATGCACAAAAGAACAGATTTGGAAAATAATGGAAAAATATGACCAACATTTCAGGAAATTGACAAAATGAAATGCATGACTATCCATGTCATGGGTGTTCCAGAAGGAGAAAAGGGAAAAGGGACAGGAGCAATAATAGAGGAAATAATAAATGAAAATTTTCAGTCTCTTTTGAAAGACAGAAAATTACAGATCCAAAAAGCACAGCATACCCCAAACAGAATAGATCTGAATAGGCCTACACCAAGACACTTAATAATCATATTATCAAACAACAAAGAGAAAGGGAGAGTCCTGAAAGCAGCAAGAGAAAAGCGATCCATCACATACAAAGGAAGCTTGATAAGACTATGTGGATTTCTCAGTAGAAATCATGGAGGCACGAAGGAAGTGGTGTGATATATTTAAGATACTGAAAGAAAAAAAAACACCAACCAAAAATCCTATATCCAGCAAAACTGTCCTTCAAATATGAGGGAGAGTTCAAAATATTCTCTGACAGACAATGAGAGAATCTGTGAACAAGAAACCTGCTCTACAGGAAATACTAAGGAAGCACTACAGACATAGGAAAAGACAGGAGTGAGAGATTTGGAGCACCATTTTGAGTGATGATAGCACAGCAATGTAAGTACACTGAACAAAGATGACTGTGAGTATGGTTGAAAGAGGAAGTTTAGGAGCATGTGGGACACCAGAAGGAAAGAGGAAAGATAAAGACTGGGACTGTATAACTCAGTGAAACCTAGAGTGCTCAACAATTGTGATAAAATGTACAAATGTGTTTTTACGTGAGGGAGAACAAATGAATGTCAGCCTTGCAAGGTGTTAAAAATAGTGTGGTATTGGGGGGGGAAATACAATCAATGCAAACTAGAGACTATAATTAACAGAAACATTGTATTAAGCTTCCTTTAATGTAACAAAGGCAATATACCAAAGCTAAATGTATATAAGAGGGGGACATAAGTGGGGTGTATGGGACTCTTGGTATTGGTGATGTTGTCTGACTCTATTCTACTTTAGTTTAATGCTGTCTTTCCTCTTGTTGCTTCCTAGCTGTCATGTTTGGTGTGGTTTTTTTTTTTCATTTTTTTCTCTTTCTTTTTTCTTTTTCTTTTTTCTCTGTGCCATCTTTGACTCTTCCTCCTTCTTTGTGGGAGAAATGGAGATGTCCTTATATAGATAGTGGTGATGGTGGTGAATACATAAATATGTGACTATACAGGGAACCATTGACTGTTTGCTTAGGACAGAATGTATGGTTTGTGAACAAAACCATCTTTAAAAAAATGGGTTGAGGAAGAAACCTTGACACTGTATTGAGTGAAATAAGTCAGACACATATGGACAAATATTGTGCAGTCTCACTAATATGAACTAATTATAATATGTAAACTCATAGACATGAAATATAAGTTACCAAGATATAGAATGAGGCTAAAGAATGGGGAGCAGTTGCTTATTATGAGCAGAATGTTCAACTAGGTTGAACATAAGTGTTTCCAAATGGACAGAGGTAATGGTAGCACATTGTGAGAACTGAATGATACATGATGGTAGTGAAAAGGGGAAGCTCAGAGTCATGAATGTCACCAGAAGGAAGGTTGGAGGCTAAAAGATAGGAATTTATAAAACAGTGAATTCTGTGGTGGGCAATGTCCATGATTAACTATACAAATATTAGAAATCTGTTTCATGAACTAGAACAAATGTATAACACTATAACTAGAAGTTAATAATAGAGGGAAAAAATATACCTATTGCAAACTATATACTACAGTTAATATTTTAATATTCTTTCATCAACAGTAACAATTGTACTATACCCATACTATGAGTCAGTAATGGAGGGTGAGTTTAGGGGTATAGGAGTATTTGAGTTTCCTTTTTTTGTCTTTATTTCTTTTCTGGAGTAATGAAAATGCTCTAAAAATTGAGCAAAAAATTAATTGTGGTGATGGATGCACAGCTGTATGATGGTACCATGGGCAATGGATTGTGCACTTTGGATCTCTGGATAATTTTATCTCAATAAAAAAATTTTTAAATAGTATTATTAACTATTATCCATAGTTTACATTAGCTGTATTTTTCCCCATATACCACCCTATTATTAACATGATATATTACTGTCATACATTTGTTATAATTCATGAAAGAACATTCTTAGACTTGTACTAAACAGTAGTTCATCATCTACAATAAGGTTCACTGTGTTATACAGTCCTTTGTTTTATCATTTAATTTTTATTCTGGTAACATATAAGACCTGAAGTTTCCCCCTTTAACCACATTCACCTGTATAATTCAGTGCTATTAATTACATTCATACCATCACCACTATACATTTCTAACCCTTTACAATCAACCTAGATAGAAATCTGTACAAATTAAGCATCAGTCAACTCCCGATTCTCCTACTGCACTATCCACTGATAACCTATATTCTAGATTCTAACTCTGAGTTTGCTTAATCTAATTAGTTCATGTCAGTGAGGTCTACAATATTTGTCCTTTTATGTCTGGCTTATTTCACTCAGCATGATGTCCTCAAGGTTCATTCATATTGTCATGGGCATTAGGACTTCATTTCTTTTTATGGCTGAGTAATATTTCAATATTCCATTAATATCCATTATCAACAAATATGCCTTTTTCTTGTTCAATTGTGTTCTGCCTCATAGGAATGTAAGAGTAGAGCTGTATATTAAGGATACAGTACTATTGGGTTTTGTATTTGCCCTTTTAGTTACCCTTACTGATAATCTTCATCTCTTCATGCTACTTAAGCCACTCTCTCCTGTCTTTTCCTTTCAACTTGCAGATCTCGCTTTAGTGATTCTGGTAGGCAGGTCTTTTGTTGATGAACTCCTTCAGTTTTTTTTTTATTTGTGAACATATTAAACTCTCCCTCATTTCTGAAGGACAGTTTTACTGGATAGATAATATTTAGCTGACAGTTTTTCTCTTTCAGTGCCTTAAATATCATACCACTGCCTTCCTGCCTGCATGGTTTCTGATGAGAAATTGAACTTAATCTTATTGAGGATCCCTTGTATGTGATGAATCATTTTCCTCTTGCTGCTTCAGAATTCTCTATCTTTGGCATTTGGCATTCTGATTAATGTGTGTCTTGAAATAGGTCTATTAGAATTTATTCTGTTTGGAGTATGTTGTGATTCTTGAACATGTATATTTATGTCTTTCATAAGAATTGGGAAATTTTCAGTCATTTCTTCAAATATTTTTCTGCCCTTTTTCCCTTCTCTTCTCCTTCTGGGACACCCGTGATGCTTATGTTTGTGCGCTTTGTGCTGTCACTCAACTCCCTGAGCCTCTGCTCAATTTTTTCTATTCTTTTTTTGTATCCATTCTTCTGACTGTATGATTCCAACTGCTCCATCTTCAAGTTCATTGTTTCTTTTTTATGTGTTTTCAAATCTGCAGTTATATACCTTTAGTGTATTTTTAATCTCTTCTAGTATGCCTTTCATTCCCATAAGTTCGGTTAAGTTTCTGTTTATACTTACAAGTTCTTCTTTATTCTCACATGCTGTGTTTTTAATATCCTTTATCTCTTTATGTATATATTCCTTTGACTCTTTGAATTGATTTAGGAAATTTGTTTGAACTTCTTTGTATTAGTTAGGGTTGTCTAGGGAAACAGAATCAATGAGAGAGATCTATGAATATAAGATTTATAAAAGTGTCTCATGCAACTGTGGGTATGCAGGAATCCAAATTCTGTAGGGCAGACAGCAAACTGGCAACTCCAATGAAGAATTTTGATTAACTCCTCGGGAAATCAACTGGCAACTTCAACAGACTCCTCAGGAAATGAACCGGCAACTTTGACAAATTCCTCAGGAAATGCTTTGCTGGTCGGCTGAGGAAGAAGTGAAGGTCCTCCATCTGTCTCACTTCAAGTCTTCAACTGATTGATTGGATTGAATCCAGCCAACTGCATTCTTTCATTGTGGAAGACACACCCTTCATTGACATTAGTCACAGCTGCAGCCAATTGACTGATGATTTAATAAACCAGCCTGTTTGTTTATTAACCAACCACAAACATCCTCACAGCAACAGTTAGGCCAGTACTTGCTTGACCAAACAGCTGGGTACCATCACTTGGCCAAGTTCACACATGAACCTAACCATCACATTCTTTAATTAGTTATTTCAAACTGTATCTCCACTGAAGTTATCATCTATTCCCTTGACTGAGCCATATCTTCCCATTTCTTATTGTGACATGTAATTTGTTTTTCTTCTGATTCCTAGCCATCTGATTATCTTTATGAGTTAACTCTGAAGGTCAGTTTCTCCCTCATATCTAGGGTTTGATTGTTGACTGATATTGTGTTAGGATCTTCTTTGATACTTGGTCCAACTTATTATAGACCTTTAGAGTAGCCCATGTTTAAATGATCAGATTTTCTTGGTTCTTCTACATCTGATTCTTGCCCTGGATGTGTACTACAATTTTTAAGGCTGGACTTTTGTGTAATTGTTTCACCTTCAGTAACAAACTTCCTAAGGGCAAGCCCCAAGATCAAGGGCTTGGCCTTCTAAATTGGTAGTCCCCAATGCTTGTGAGAATATCAGTAATTCCCCAGGTGGGGAAGTTTAATATATCCACATTTTGCCCAGTCCCTCAGGGGGGCTTTACAAATACATTTTTATTCTTTGCCCAAATTACTCTGGAATGTATCAGGGCTTCACCTGTACAAACAGACCAGATTTCATTCCCTATTCAAAATTCCATGTAATTATGGTGTTTGAATAAATTGACCATGCAAGTTAAATTGTATCATGTGCTACAAAAAATATAGATTTTGCACCAAATAAACATCTCTTCCTTTGGTCTCACACAGAAGTTGAAGTTTTAAAACACTGTCAATATCATCCTTTACCCTTTAGTCTGATTTCCCTTACTTAGTCTTAATGAAATCCATTTTGTTCATATCTCTAATTGAAGTCTGATCTCTTTTTAAGACTCCTTAACATTTGCTGTATGGGGTAATGCTGCATTCATAGCTGCCAGACTCTGGTTCTGAGTCTCATATATCACACAGATACATGAATCAAGGCTACTGGGTTGCATTTCTAGTCTCAAGTATTTCCTTCTGGCTATTCCAATACACTAAAAACTAAAAAGGGATAACCTATATAGCACATAAGAATGCCCTCCAGAGTGACATCTCAACTCCATTTGAAATCTCTCTGCCATTGAAACTTTATTTTGTTTCATTTCACTTCCCCCTTTGGGGCAAGAAGATTTTTCTCAGTCCCACATTTCCAGGTCCAGACTCAACCCCAGGAGTCATATCCTGCATTGCCAGGGAGATTTACACCCCTGGAAGTCAGGTCCCACATAGAGGGGAGGGCAGTGAGTTTACCTGCTGAGTTGGCTTAGCTAGAGGGAGAGGGCCTGAGCAACAAAGAGGTTCTCTGGGGGAGACTCTTAGGCACAATTATAAGCAGGCTTAGTTTCACCATTGCAGTAACAAGCCTCATAAGAGCAAGCCCCAAGATCAAGAGCTCAGCATACCAAATTTTCAGTCCTCAATTTTTGTGAGAATATCAGCAATAACCCAGGTGGGGATGTCCATTTCTGCGTTTTTCCCCCAGCTCTTCAGGGGGGCCCTACAAATATACTTTTATTCTCCGCCCAGATTACTTTGTGATGTATTTACTATTTCAAACTAACCTGTACAAATCTGCCAGATCTCACTTCCTTTTTAAATTCCATGTAATTATGGTATTTGAATAAAATGATCATATGTTCCAGTTTGTCAATGCTGCCATTATGCGAAGTACCAGAAATGGATTGGCTTTTATAAAGAGTGTTTATTTGGTTACAAAGTTACAGTCTTAAGGCCATAAAAGTGTCCAAGCTAAGGCATCAGCAATAGGGTACCTTCACAAAAGAGCAGCCAATGGCATCCAGAAAACCTCTATTGGCTCAGAAGGCATGTGGCTGGTGTCTGCTCTGGAGATCTGATTTCAGAAGGGCTTTCTCCCAGGACGTTCCTCTCTAGGCTGCAGCTCCTCTTCAAAATGTCACTCTCAGTTGCTCTGAGATCCCTCTGTTTGTGAGCTCTCTTTATAGGACTCCAGTGAACTAATCAAGACCCACCCTGTGCTGTTTTGTATATATTATGTTCCCCAGGAAAAACCATATTCTTTAATGCAATCTTGTGGGGTCAGACATATTAGTGTTGATTAGATCAGAATTCTTTGAGTGTTTCCATTGAGATGTGACTCAACCAACTGTGAGTGAAACATTTGATTGGATAATTTCCATGGAGGTGTTACTCTGCCCTTTCAGGGTACGTGTTAATTGGATCACTGGAGCCACATAAAGGAGTTCATGGACAGAAGGAGCTGAGAGCAGCTAAGAGTGACATTTGGAGAGCAACTGAGAGTGATGTTTTGAAGAAGAGCTGCAGCTAAGAGAGGACAAAATGCCCCAAGAGCAACACTTTTGAGAATGCCATTTTGGAATGCAACCTGGGAGCAAGCAGATGCCAGCTATGTGTCTCCCCAGCTAACAGGTTTTCTGGATGCCAGTGGCCTTTCTTTAATGAAGGTACCCTATTTGTCAATGCCTTACTGTGAACACTTTATGGCCTTAAGGCTGTAACTTTGTAACCAAGTAGACCCCCTTTATAAAAGCCAATCTGTTTCTGGTATTTTGCATAACAGGCAGCATTAGCAAACCGGAACACACCCTGAATGGGCCACATTTCAATGGAAACATTGGATCAAGAGGTCACACCCTAATCAAAAATTGTCACTCACATTTGGGTAGGTCACATCTCCATGGAAACACTCAATCAGAAGGTTCCAACCTAATCAACACTAATATGTCTGCCCCCACAAGATTCCATTAAAGAATATGGATTTTTCTGGGGGACTGTGCCAGTTTGATATATTATGTCCCCCAAAACACCATTATCTTTGATGCAATCTTATGTGGGCAGACATATTAGTGTTGATTAGATTTTAGAGTCCTTTGGGTGTTTCCGTGGAGATGTGATTCAATCAACTGTGGACAAGACCTTTGTTTGGATAATTTCCATGGAGATGTTGCCCCACCCATTCAGGGTGGGTTTGAATTAAATTACTGGAGCACTATATAAGCTCAGACAGAAGGAGTGAGCTTGCTACACCCAAGAGGGACACTTTGAAGAATGCACTGGAACTGAGGAGCTTCAGCTCACAGAGAAATTTTGGAGACAGCCTTTGAAAGCAGACTTTTGCTCTCAAGAAGCTAAGAGGACAAACACACCAAGAGCTACTGAGAATGACATTTTGGAGAGAAGCTGAAGCCTAGAGAGGAACGTCCTGGGGGAAAGCCATTTTGAAACCAGAACTTCGGAGCAGATGCCAGCCATGTGCCTTCCCAGCTAACAGAGGTTTTCTGGACACCATTGGCCATCCTTCAGTGAAGGTACCCAATTGTCGATGCATTACCTTGGACACTTCATGGCCTTAAGACTGTAACTGTGTAGCCAAATAAACCCCCTTTTATAAAAAGCCAATCCACTTCTGGTGTTTTGCATTCTGGCAGCATTAGCAAACTAGAACAGGGACATAATATATATAAACCAGCACACTATACAGGTTAAATTATTTTGTGTGCTGTAGAAGATACATATCCTGCTCCAAATAAACATCTCCACCCTTGGTCTCACATTGAAGTTGAAGTTTCAAAGGACAGTCAATATTGTCCTTTACCTTTTGGCCTGATTTGCCTTAGTCCTAACCAGATCTGCTTCATTCATACCTCTAATTGAAGTCTGGACTCTTTTTCAGCTTTTTTAACAGTTGCTGTATGTGCCAATACTGACATTCATAGCTTCCAAGCTCTAGCTCTGAGTTTCAGATGTCACAGAGATACCCAAATTTCCAGAAACCAACCAGGTTATACACAGAGATCAACCTCTAAGAACTGTTACAATTCAGGAATAAATGTGAGTGCTGTAAGGGCTTACAATCTAGGGACTATTACAATAAGCATTCCCCTGATAAGCTGTGCTCTAAGATTCAATTCTCAGAGTTTACACATTATAGTTAGTCCATATTGGTGAGGCTTTTTAACATTTGTCTTTTCATTTCTGGCATCCTTCACTCAAAATGCTGTCCGCAGGATCCATTCACTTCATTGCATGTCTCACAGATTCACTCCTTCTTGTAGGTGCTCAGTATTCCATTGTATGCATGTGCCACGCTTCATCATTCTGTTCATCGGTCAATGCATGCTAAGACCACCTCCACACATTCCAAATCATGAATACTGCCTCCATAAATGCCAGTGAGCATTGTCCGTTCATATCCCTGCTCTCAGATCTTTCAAATATGTACCCCATAGTGAGGGTACCTTATGGCAGGATCTTATGGCACCCACATACTTAGCTTCTTTTGGAACCACCGCACTGTCCTCCAGATAGGCTACACCATTCTACTTCCCCACCAACAGTGCAGAGGTACATCCCTCTCTCCACATTTTCTCCAGCACTCATAACCCTCTGTTTTTCCCTGCAATTTTATAGATATATATTCACATACCATACAGTCATCCACAGTATACAGGCAGTTGTTCACAGTATCATCATAGTTGTGCATTCATCACCAGAATCAGCACTTGAGCATATTTATTACTACAAAAAAATTTTATTAAAGAATAATAAAAAGATAATTAAAAAATAAAATGCCATACAATACAATATGATAATGTGCCAGTTTGGATGTATTATGTCCCCCAAAATGCCATGTTCTTTAATGCAATCTTGTGGGGGCAGATGTATTAGTGTGATTAGATTGGAACCTATTGAGTGTTTTCACAGAGATGTGACTCAGTCAACTGTGGGCAAGACCTTTGATTGGATAATTTGCATGAAGATGTTACCCCACCCATTTAGGGTGGGTCTTAATAAAATCACTGGAGCCATATAAAAGAGTTGACAAACAGAAGAACTCAGTGCTGCAGCCAAGAGAGATACTTTGGAGAATGTACAGGAGCTGGAACACAGCCTGGGATCAGCAGACCCCAGCCACATGCCTTCCCAGATAACAGAGGTTTTCCAGATGCCATTGGCCTTCCTTTGGTGAAGGTATACTTGTGTTGATGCCTTCATTTGGACATTTACATGGCCTTCAGACTGTAACTTTGTTACCAAATAAGCCCCCTTTATAAAAGCCAATTTAATTACGACTCACCCTGAATGGGTAGGGTAACATCTCCATGCAAATTATCCAATCAAAGGTCTTGCCCATAGGTGATTGAGTCACATCTCCATGAAAACACTCAAAAGGTTCCAATCTTGTATTTTGCATAATGGTAGCATTATCAAACCCAACCAAATAAGGTCAGACAATAACACCACTACCAAGAATTCCATATCCTCCCTTATATCCCCCTCTCATACATATTTAGCTTTGGTATATTGCTTTTGTTACATTTAATGGAAACATATTACAATGTTACTGTTAATCATAGACTCCAGTTTGCTTTGATTATATTTTCTCCAATACCATCCCTTTTTCAACACTTTGCAAGGTTGACATTCATTTGTTCTCTCACTTGTAAAAACATTTTTATATTTGTACATTTAGTCACCATCATTGACCACTCTAGTTTTCACTAAGTTATACAGTCCAAGTCTATCTTTACTCTGGTGTCATACATGTCCCTAGCCCTCCTCTTTCAGCTTTACTCACAGATGTCTTTGTTCAGTGTACCTACAATATTGTGCTACCATCACACAGTATTCTGCTATCTGGATCTATACAATCAACCCTGCTTAACATTCTATACTCTTTCAGTATCACATGCCTGATCTCTACCCTCTATCTCCTGATAACCTGTGTTCTCAGCTTTTAACTCTCAAAGTTTCCTCATTAATGTTAGTTCATATTAGTGATATCATACAGTATTTGCTTTTTTTGTTTCCAGCTAACTTTGCTCAACATAACGCCCTCAAGGATCTTACACATTATTATATATTCCGTGACTTTGTTCTGTCTTACAGCTGTGTACTATTCCATTGTGTGTATATACCACAGTTTGTTTAGTCACTTGTCCATTTATGGACATTTGGGCTGTTTCCATGTCTTGGCAATCATGAATAATGGTGCTATAAACATCATAAATGCTCCCTCATTTTTGAAGGACAGTTTTGCTGGATATAGGGTTCTTGGTTGGCAGTTTTTCTCTTTCAGTATCCTGAACATATGATACCACTACCTTCTTGCCTCCATGGTTTCTACTGAGAAATCCACACTTAATCTTATTGAGCTCCTCTTGTATGTGATGGATTGCTTCTCTCTTGCTGCTTTCAAAATTCTCTCTTTCTCATTGAAATCTGATAATCTGATTAGTGTTTTGGAGTAGGTCTATTTGGATAAATTCTCATTGGGTTGTGTTGTGCTTCTTGGACCTGTAATTTTAACTCTCAAAGCTTTTTATTTCATGAGACTTGGGAAACTTTCATTGCTTATTTCCTCTACTATTCTTTCTGCCCCTTTTCCCTTCTCTTCTCCTTTGAGGACACCTGTAACACATATATTTGTGTGCTTCATGTTATCATTCAGTTCCTTGAGACCCTGCTCATATTTTTCCATTCTTTTCCCTATCTGTTCTTTTGTGTTTAGTATTTCAGATGTCCTGTCCTCTAGCTCAGTAATCCTTTCTTCTGCCTCTCTGAGTCTGCTGTTTTATGTCTCCACTGTGTTTTTCATCTCTACTATTGTGCCTTTCATACCCATAAGTTCAGTCATTTGTTTTTTCAAGCTTACAAATTGTTCCTTTTGATCACCCAGTGACTTCTTTATATCCTTCCTCTCTTTTGTCACATTTTCTTTCAACTCGCTGACTTGATTTAGAAGATTTGTTTAAATATCTTTAATTAGTTGTTTCAACTCTTGAATCTCAGTAGAGGCATTAGTTTTTTCCTTTGACTTGGCCATATCTTTGAGTTCCTGATGTGCCTTGTGATTTTTTGCTGTTTAGACATCTGTTCTAATTTGCTGCTGGAATGCAAAACACCAGAAATAGATTGGCTTTTATAAAGGGGGGTTATTTGGTTACATAGTTACAGTCTTAAGGCTATAAAGTGTCCAAGGTAATGCATCAACAATCAGGTACCTTCACTGGAGGATGGCCAATGGTGTCTGGAAAACCTTAGTTAGATGGGAAGGCCCGTGGCTGGTGTCTGCTCCAGAGTTCTGGTTTCAAATGGCTTTCTCCCGGGATGTTCTTCTCCAGGCCACAGTTCCTCAAAAATGTCACTTTTAGTTGCTCTTGCGGTGTTTTTCCTCTCTTAGCTTCTCCAGAGCAAAAACCTGCTTTCAACGGCTGTCTTCAAACTGTCTCTCATCTGCAGCTCCTCTCTCAGCCCCTGTGCATCCTTTGAAGTGTCCCTCTTGGCTGTAGCAAGCTCACTTCTTCTGTCTGAGCTTACATAGTGCTCCAGTAAACTAATTAAGGCCCATGCTGTATGGGTGGGGCCACACCTCCATTGAAACAGCCTAATCCAAACATTCCAACTTAATGCCCACTCATATGTCTGCCCCATCAAGATTGCATCAAAGAACATGGCTTTTTCTGGGGGACATAATATGTACAAACTGGTACAGCATCTGATTTTCTTGATTAGTTTATTCAGAGGTTGTTTTCTGTCTTTTGCCTTGAGTTTTCTTGTTGGCTTTCTTTGATCTCTATATTTGTTTCTTTCACTTGCCAGTTGTCAGATTGGATCTGCCCCCCCCCCACCAAGTCTCCCTCCAAAATCAGGCACCCACTGTGTCCTGCCACAGGGATGGGACTTAGGCATTGGATACCCTAGCAAGTTCACTGTGTGTGGTAATATAGATCTGCTGGCTTCCGGTGGTGCTCTGTTTTCTGCTTGTCAGCAAGACCTCGGTTTATTTTAGAGCCCTTTGTTGACAATTGGGTTGTCTGTATTTCTCAGCCAAAACCAGGCTGGGGTTCTGTGTAGGGCATGTTGACCAGCTTCTATGATCCTAATAAAGGGTTCAGAACATCATTTTAAGTGTTTTTATCCCTTTGCACTTTCCGGACTGTCCAGCTGATGGAAATGTTTCATAACTTGATCATCCTCAGAGCCACTTTGCCTCCAAGCACAGGCTGTGTCTACACAGGTGAAGCTGAAACTGCAGGATTCCTATGCCCTCAATTTGCCAGCCAAAATCTGGCTTGATGTGGGGCTACTCCTCTGGCAGAGTACTCCCTCAGCTGACCCAGTATTCCAGCCATCCCCAAGGCAATGGAACGGCCACCAGCTGCTGCTTGCCTCAAGGGTGGGGTAGGGTTTTCAGACAAAGGGCTGAAAATACAGTCTCTGTCCACATTTTCTCAGTCTCTTTGTCCCTCACTGACCCAGGCCTTGAGATGTCCTCACCTATCCCCCATGTCTTCAAACAGTGGGGGTATGTCTCAATGTTTTGAGAGATTTGAAAATTTGTGTCCCTGGTAGAAGGATTCCCATATGCTGATTCTGTGCCTTTCCAACACTAAGCCTGAGTGAAGGGGAGGGGAAATGACTGGCTGGTCTGGGATGGAAGATTCCTACCTGATATTTCTTCTTTCTTCAGTTCAGCATCTGCAGGGTCCTTCTCCAGTCTATATCTTCTTCCAGAGTTCAAACAATTCAGAATTGTCCTTTTGTTTCATTGCATCTCTGGAAAGGAGTTTTCAGTAGCTGTTTATTTCGCCATGTTGATGACATCACTGGGACCATGATGTTTTAACCACTGTAGTTTTATATTATGCTTTAGAGTCAGGAAGTGTAAATCTTTCAACTTTGTTATTTTTCAACCTGTTTTTTGGCTATTTGGAGTCCCTATCCTTCTAAATAAATTTGATAATTGATTTTTCCATTTCCGTAAAGTAGGCTGTTGGAATTTTGATTGGGAGTGCATTGAATCTGTAAATCAATTTGGGTAGAATTGACATCTTAATGATATTTAGACTTCTTATCCATAAACACAGAATGTCCTTCCAGTTATTTGGGTCTTCTTTGATTTCTTTTAGCAGTGTTTTGTAGTTTTCTGTGTAAAAGTCCTTTACTTCCTTGGTTAATTTTATTCTAGATATTTGATTTTTTTGTTGTTTTTGCTATTGTAAATGGAATTTTTTTTTCTTGATTTCATCTTCAGATTACTCATTCCTACTTTATAGGAGCACTGCTGATTATTGTATGTAAATCTTGTATCCCACCACTTTGCTGAATTCATTTATAAGCTCTAGCAGCTTTGTGGTAGATTTTTCAAGACTTTCTAAATATGGCATCATGTCATCTGCAAACAGTGACTGTTACTATCCAATTCAGATATATTTTATTTATTTGTTTGTTTATTTATTTATTTATTTATTTATTTATTTCCTAACTGCTCTGCTTTATGCTCTGACAGCAGCAGCCAGGCAGGGACTGGATCCCAAAGCAGCCTGCCATGAGAATGGAGGATGGCATCTAACCACCATTGGAATGGAGAGTGCACTCAATTCTTCACTGTAATTTACTGGTCTCTTCTTTCCACTCTTCCCTGGATACTATACAGTGTTCTTCTGGCCTCCAGAGCCCCAGATTAGTTGTTTCAGGCAGTTTCTGACTGTTTACCAGCTGCCCCAGAGGACAGACTGAGTCCTGGATCTCCATTCTTGGCCATCTTTCCCCTCATATTCTTTTCTTTCGGATCTTTTTCCTTTTGGACTAAATTTTTTTTTAAACTGATCAGCATCTTGTAAACTGTATTCTCAAATGTCTGAAAATAACTTTTGTATGACTGGGTATTGAATTCTAATTTTAAAATGATTTTCCCTCAATACTTTGAAGATATTATCTCAGAGATACCACTTGCATTAATTTTTCCCATGAGGAATCTCTTTTCAATCTAATTTGATTTAATTATCTAATTTAATTTATCAATCTAATTTTTAATTCCTTTTAAAACTAATCTATAAGGAGGCAGGACAAGGTGGCGGATTGGTGAGCTGTATGTTTTAGTTACTTCTCCAGGAAAGTAGGTAGAAACCCAGGAACTACGTGGACTGGACACTGCAGAGCAATTTGACTTTGGGCCTACTTCATACAACACTCATGAACACGTTGAACTGCTGAGCTCACCGAAATCTGTAAGCCTTTGCAGCCAGGGGACCCGCGCACCTCCCTGCCAGGCTCAGTCCTGTGGGAGGAGGGGCCATCAGCGCTGGGAGTGAGGAGGGAGAACTGCAGTGGCAGCTCTTATAAGAAACTCATTCTACTGATCCAAACTCCAACCATAGATAGACTGAGACCAGACACCAGAGAATCTGAGAGCAGCCATCCCAGCAGAGAGGAGATAGGCATAGCAAAAAACAGCAAGACAAACTCAAAAATAAAAGGGGAGGCTTTTTGGAGTTCTGGTGAACATAGAAAGGGGAAGAGCAGAGCTCAGGCCCTGAGGCTCATATGCAAATCCTGAAGAAAAGCTGATCTCTCTGCCCCCTGTATCTTTCCTTAATAGCCCTAATTGCTTTGTCTCTTAGCATTACAATAACCCATTAGATCTGCAAGGAGGGCTTCTTTCCTTTATCTTTTTTTTTTTTTTCTGTTTCTAAAACAATTACTCTAAGAAGCCCAATACATAAAGCCTCAAAGACTTGAAATTTGGGCAGGTCAAGACAAGAGCAGAACTAAGAGAGCTCTGAGACAAAAGGCAATAATCCAGTCGCTGAGAAAATTCACTAAACACCGCAACTTCCCAAGAAAAGCGGGGTGTCTGCTCACAGCCATAATCCTCGTGGACAAGAAACACTCCTGCCCATCGCCAGCCCCATAGTCCAGAGCTGCCCCAGACAACCCAGTGTGACGGAAGTGCTTCAAATAACACGCACACACCACAAAACTGGGTGTGGACATTAGCTTTCCCTGCACACTCAGCTAGTTGTCCAAGAGTTGGGAAGATGGAGCAGTGTGAATTAACAAAGCCCCATTCAGCCATCATTTCAGCAGACTGGGAGCCTCCCTACACAGCCCAGCAGCCCAGAACTGCCCTGGGGGGACAGCACTCACCTGTGACATAGCACAGTCATCCCTAAACAGAGGACCCGGGGGTGCATGGCCTGGAAGAGGGACCCACTCGCAAGTCTCAGGAGCCATACGCCAATACCAAGGACTTGTGGGTCAGTGGCAGAGACAAACTGTGGCAGGACTGAACTGAAGGATTAAACTGTTGCAACAGCTTTAAAACTCCAGGAACACCAGGAAGATTTGATTGTTACAGCCACCTCCACTCCCTGACCGCCCAGACACACGCCCCGTATACAGGGCAGGCAACACCAACTACACACGCAAGCTTAGTACACCAATTGGACCCCACAAGACTCACTCCCCCACTCACCACAAAGGCAAAGCAGGGGAGAACTGGCTTGTAGAGAACAGGTGGCTCGTGGATTCCACCTGCTGGTTAGTTAGAGAAAGTGTACTCCACGAAGCTGTAGGTCTGATAAATTAGAGATAAGGACTTCAATTGGTCTACAAATCCTGAAAGAACCCTATCAAGTTAAGCAAATGCCAAGAGGCCAAAAACAACAGAAAATTATAAAGCATATGAAAAAAACAGATGATATGGATAACCCAAGCCCAAGCACCCAAATCAAAAGATCAGAAGAGACACAGTCCTTAGAGCAACTAATCAAAGAACTAAAGGTGAACAATGAGACCATAGTACAGGACACAAGGGATATCAAGAAGACCCTAGAAGAGCATGAAGAAGACATTGCAAGCCTAAATAAAAAAAATAGATGATCTTATGGAAATTAAAGAAACTGTTGACAAATTACAAAGATTCTGGATACCCATAGTACAACACTAGAGGAAGTTGAACAATGAATCAGTGACCTGGAAGATGACAAAATGGAAAATGAAAGCACAAAAGAAAGAATGGGGAAAAAAAATCAAAAAAAATTGAAATGGACCTCCGGGATATGATAGATAATATAAAACATCCGAATATAAGACTCATTGGTGTTCCAGAAGAGGAAGAAAAGGGTAAAGGTCTAGGAAGAGTATTCAAAGAAATTGTTGGGGAAAACATCCCAAATTTTCTAAACAACATAAATACACAAATCATAAATGCCCAGCAAACTCCAAATAGAATAAATCCAAATAATCCCACTCCAAGACATATTCTGATCACACTGTCAAACATGGAAGAGAAGGAGCAAGTACTGAAAGCAGCAAGAGAAAACCAATTCACCACATGCAAAGGAAACAACGTAAGACTAAGTAGTGACTACTCAGAAGCCACCATGGAGGCGAGAAGGCAGTGGCATGATACATTTGAAATTCTGAGTGAGAAAAATTTCCAACCAAGAATACTTTATCCAGCAAAGCTCTCCTTCAAATTTGAGGGAGAGCTTAAAATTTTCACAGACAAACAAATGCGGAAGGAATTTGCTAACAAGAGACCTGCCCTACTGGAGATACTAAAAGGAGCCCTACACACAGGGAAATAAAGAAAGGACAGAGAGACTTGGAGAAAGGTTCAGTACTAAAGAGATTCGGTATGGGTACAATAAAGGATATTAATAGAGAAAGGGGAAAAATATGACAAACATAAACCAAAGGATAAGATGGCTGATTCAAGAAATGCCTTCACGGTTATAACGTTGAATGTAAATGGATTAAACTCCCCAATTAAAAGATATAGATTCGCAGAATGGATCAAAAAAAATGAACCATCAATATGTTGCATACAAGAGACTCATCTTAGACACAGGGACACAAAGAAACTGAAAGTGAAAGGATGGAAAAAAATATTTCATGCAAGCCACAGCCAAAAGAAAGCACGTGTAGCAATATTAATCTCAGATAAAATAGACTTCAAATGCATGGATGTTTTGAGAGACAAAGAAGGCCACTACGTACTAATAAAAGGGGCAATTCAGCAAGAAGAAATAATAGTCGTAAATGTCTATGCACCCAATCAAGGTGCCACAAAATACATGAGAGAAACACTGGCAAAACTAAAGGAAGCAATTGATGTTTCCACAATAATTGTGGGAGACTTCAACACATCACTCTCTCCTATAGATAGATCAACCAGACAGAAGACCAATAAGGAAATTGAAAACCTAAACAATCTGATAAATGAATTAGATTTAACAGACATATACAGGACATTACATCCCAAATCACCAGGATACACATACTTTTCTAGTGCTCATGGAACTTACTCCAGAATAGATCATATGCTGGGACATAAAACAAGCCTCAATAAATTTAAAAAGATTGAAATTATTCAAAGCACATTCTCTGACCACAATGGAATACAATTAGAAGTCAATAACCATCAGAGACTTAGAAAATTCACAAATACCTGGAGGTTAGACAACACACTCCTAAACAATCAGTGGGTTAAAGAAGAAATAGCAAGAGAAATTGCTAAATATATAGAGACGAATGAAAATGAGAACACAACATACCAAACCTATGGGATGCAGCAAAAGCAGTGCTAAGGGGGAAATTTATAGCACTAAACGCATATATTAAAAAGGAAGAAAGAGCCAAAATCAAAGAACTAATGGATCAACTGAAGAAGCTAGAAAATGAACAACAAACCAATCCTAAACCAAGTAGAAGAAAAGAAATAACAAGGATTCAAGCAGAAATAAATGACATAGGGAACAAAAAAACAATAGAGAGGATAAATATCACCAAAAGTTGGTTCTTTGAGAAGATCAACAAGATTGACAAGCCCCTAGCTAGACTGACAAAATCAAAAAGAGAGAAGACCCATATAAACAAATTAATGAATGAAAAAGGTGACATAACTGCAGATCCTGAAGAAATTAAAAAAATTATAAGAGGATACTATGAACAACTGTATGGCAACAAACTGGATAATGTAGAGGAAATGGACAATTTCCTGGAAACATATGAACAACCTAGACTGACCAGAGAAGAAATAGAAGACCTCAACCAACCCATCACAAGCAAAGAGATCCAATCAGTCATCAAAAATCTTCCCACAAATAAATGCCCAGGGCCAGATGGCTTCACAGGGGAATTCTACCAAACTTTCCAGAAAGAACTGACACCAATCTTACTCAAACTCTTTCAAAACATTGAAGAAAATGGAACACTACCTAACTCATTTTATGAAGCTAACATCAATCTAATACCAAAACCAGGCAAAGATGCTACAAAAAAGGAAAACTACCGGCCAATCTCCCTAATGAATATAGATGCCAAAATCCTCAACAAAATACTTGCAAATCGAATCCAAAGACACATTAAAAAAATCATACACCATGACCAAGTGGGGTTTATTCCAGGCATGCAAGGATGGTTCAACAGAAGAAAATCAATCAATGTATTACAACACATTAACAAGTCAAAAGGAAAAAATCAATTGATCATCTCAATAGATGCTGAAAAAGCATTTGACAAAATCCAACATCCCTTTTTGATAAAAGCACTTCAAAAGCTAGGAATTGAAGGAAACTTCCTCAACATGATAAAGAGCATATATGAAAAACCCACAGCCAGCATAGTACTCAATGGTGAGAGACTGAAAGCCTTCCCTCTAAGATCAGGAACAAGACAAGGATGCCCGCTATCACCACTGTTATTCAACATTGTGCTGGAAGTGCTAGCCAGGGCAATCCGGCAAGACAAAGAAATAAAAGGCATCCAAATTGGAAAAGAAGAAGTAAAACTGTCATTGTTTGCAGATGATACGATCTTATCTCTAGAAAACCCTGAGAAATCGACGATACAGCTACTAGAGCTAATAAACAAATTTAGCAAAGTAGCGGGATACAAGGTTAATGCACATAAGTCAGTAATGTTTCTATATGCTAGAAATGAACAAACTGAAGACACACTCAAGAAAAAGATACCATTTTCAATAGCAACTAAAAAAATCAAGTACCTAGGAATCAACTTAACCAAAGATGTAAAAGACCTATACAAAGAAAACTACATAACTCTACTAAAAGAAATAGAAGGGGACCTTCAAAGATGGAAAAATATTCCATGTTCATGGATAGGAAGGCTAAATGTCATTAAGATGTCAATTCTACCCAAACTCATCTACAGATTCAATGCAATCCCAATCAAAATTCCAACAACCTACTTTGCAGACTTGGAAAAGCTAGTTATCAAATTTATTTGGAAAGAGAAGATGCCTCGAATTGCTAAAGACACTCTAAAAAAGAAAAACGAAGTGGGAGAACTTACACTGCCTGACTTTGAAGCTTATTATAAAGCCACAGTTGTCAAAACAGCATGGTACTGGCACAAAGATAGACCTATAGATCAATGGAATCGAATTGAGAAGTCAGAGATAGACCCTCAGATCTATGGCCGCCTGATCTTTGATAAGGCCCCCAAAGTCACTGAACTGAGTCATAATGGTCTTTTCAACAAATGGGGCTGGGAGAGTTGGATATCCATATCCAAAAGAATGAAAGAGGACCCCTACCTCACCCCCTACACAAAAATTAACTCAAAATGGATGAAAGATCTCAATATAAAAGAAAGTACCATAAAACTCCTAGAAGATAATGTAGGAAAACATCTTCAAGACTTTGTATTAGGCAGGCACTTCCTAGACTTTACAACCAAAGCACAAGCAACAAAAGAAAAAATAGATAAGTGGGAACTCCTCAAGCTTAGAAGTTTCTGCACCTCAAAGGAATTTCTCAAAAAGGTAAAGAGGCAGCCAACTCAATGGGAAAAAATTTTTGGAAACCATGTATCTGACAAAAGACTGATATCTTGCATATATAAAGAAATCCTACAACTCAATGACAATAGTACAGACAGCCCAATTATAAAATGGGCAAAAGATATGAAAAGACAGTTCTCTGAAGAGGAAATACAAATGGCCAAGAAACACATGAAAAAATGTTCAGCTTCACTAGCTATTAGAGAGATGCAAATTAAGACCACAATGAGATACCATCTCAAACCGATTAGAATGGCTGCCATTAAACAAACAGGAAACTACAAATGCTGGAGGGGATGTGGAGAAATTGGAACTCTTATTCATTGTTGGTGGGACTGTAGAATGGTTCAGCCACGCTGGAAGTCAGTCTGGCAGTTCCTTAGAAAACTAGATATAGAGTTACCATTCGATCCAGCAATTGCACTTCTCGGTATATACCCGGAAAATCGGAAAGCAGTGACACGAACAGATATCTGCACGCCAATATTCATATCAGCATTATTCACAATTGCCAAGAGATGGAAACAACCCAAATGTCCTTCAACAGATGAGTGGATAAAGAAAATGTGGCATATACACACGATGGAGTACTGCACGGCAGTAAGAAGGAACGATCTCGTGAAACATATGACAACATGGAAGAACCTTGAAGACATAATGCTGAGCGAAATAAGCCAGGCACAAAAAAAGAAATATTATATGCTACCACTAATGTGAACTTTGAAAAATGTAAAACAAATGGTTTATAATGTAGAATGTAGGGGAACTAGCAATAGAGAGCCATTAAGGAAGGGGGAACAATAATCCAAGAAGAACAGATAAGCTATTTAACGTTCTGGGGATGCCTAGGAATGACTATGGTATGTTAATTTCTGATGGATATAGTAGGAACAAGTTCAAAGAAATGTTGCTATATTAGGGAACTTTCTTCGGGTAAAATAGGAACAGGTTGGAAGTTAAGCAGTTATCTTAGGTTAGTTGTCTTTTTCTTACTCCCTTGTTATGGTCTCTTTGAAATGTTCTTTTATTGTATGTTTTTTTTCTTTTTAATTTTTTTTCATTCAGTTGGTTTAAAAAAGAAAAACAAGGAAAAAAATATTTAGTGCCCCCTTGAGGAGCCTGTGGAGAATGCAGGGGTATTGGCCTACCCCACCTCGATGGTTGCTAACATGACCACAGACATAGGGGACTGGTGGTTTGATGGGTTGAGCCCTCTACCATAGGTTTTACCCTTGGGAAGACGGTTGCTGCAAAGGAGACGCTAGGCCTCCCTATAATTGTGCCTAAGAGCCTCCTCCCGAATGCCTCTTTGTTGCTCAGATGTGGCCCTCTCTCTCTAGCTAAGCCAACTTGAAAGGTGAAATCACTGCCCTCCCCCCTACGTGGGATCAGACACCCAGGGAGTGAATCTCCCTGGCAACGTGGAATATGACTCCCGGAGAGGAATGTAGACCTGGCATCATGGGACAGAGAACATCTTCTTGACCAAAAGGGGGATGTGAAAGGAAATGAAATAAGCTTCAGTGGCAGAGAGATTCCAAAAGGAGCTGAGAGGTCACTCTGGTGGGCACTCTTATGCACACTTTAGACAACCCTTTTTAGGTTCTAAAGAATTGGGGTAGCTGGTGGTGGATATCTGAAACTACCAAACTACAACCCAGATGCCATGAATCTTGAAGATGATTGTATAAAAATGTAGCTTATGAGGGGTGACAATGGGATTGGGCAAGCCATAAGGAACACACTGCCCTTTTTCTAGTGTATGGATGGATGAGTAGAAAAATAGGGGAAGGAAACAAGCAAACAGACAAAGGTACCCAGTGTTCTTTTTTACTTTAATTGCTCTTTTTCACTTTAATTATTATTCTTGTTATTTTTGTGTGTGTGCTAATGAAGGTGTCAGGGATTTATTTAGGTGATGAATGTACAACTATGTAATGGTGCTGTGAACAATCGAATATACGATTTGTTCTGTATGACTGCGTGGTATGTGAATATATCTCAATGAAATGAAGATGTAAAAAAAAAACTAATCTTTTTTTTTTTTCTTTTTGAAAGCTTGGTGTTCTGAATTTTTCCAATAAAGTATTCACTGCCACACGAAGTGAGGTCCTTCATGTAGCAAGCAACATTGGTATAACCAAGGAGCTTGTTAGAAATGCCAAATTTTGAGCCCAAAACAGACCTGTTGAAGAAGAATCTGCATTTTACCTAGATCACCACATAATTTGTTTATATATTAAACTTTGAAAAGAAAATTCTCAGGTCTTTCTTCTTAGTGAAATTTTTCAAACAAATAGAAGATTGAAGAGAATAATATTTAAATGAACACCCAAATAACCATACCTTAAACATATTATTTCCTAAACAATTGTAAAGTAGATTAAAGACATCCTGGTATTTTACTCCTATAGCTTCAGTATGTATTTCTAAAAGATAAGATCATTTTTGTAACTAAATTTTCAATGATTCTTTAATATTTTTAGGTGGATCTTCTAAAAATTTTGTTCTGCCCAGTATTTGTTGACTCTTTCAGTCAGAGGATTGTCGTATCTATGTTTGAGTTTTTTTCCATTTCTTGGATCTTTTAGTATATTTTCTCCTCAGTTCTCTTTGTTATCTTCTTCTGTAACTACCTTCTCCATGCCAATTAAACTTTTCTTTATACTTTTCATCTGCTTGTCCTTTTGCAGTACCTACTGGAAAAATTCCTCTGCTCAACCTTCCAGCTTACTAACTCACTCTTCAGCTATGTCCATGTCACTTATTTTTTTTTAATTTCAGCAATTTTTAATTTCTAAGAATTACAGTTAAAATTTTATGGTTAGATGCAGTGTGCTTTCGTGACTGAAGATATTATTTATACTTATTCTAAACTCATGTTCTGGTTGTTCTGTCTCCGGTATGTCTTCTTTCCTCAGGTGTAAATTCTTCCATTTAATGGTACCTCATTTCAAAGTGTTGGCTTTCCCCAAGTATTTGGGGATGCTTTAATGAGTTTTCATTTTTGTATTTGAGACTAACTATTAACTTATGACTTCTATATCCGTTTACTATTGCCTTCTTGTGAGGAATAGGCCAGTTTCCTATTGTCTACCAAAGAAGCCACTGTATGTTCAGTAGGAAAAAAAAAAGACTGAGATTAGAATTCTTAAGCAAGTGATTTGTTGAGGCAGCTGTTAGGATAAACTTCTAAGTGAAGAAAGCAGGATATGGCTAGGGGAATCAGTGATTACCAAACTTTGCTACACATTATGACCACCTGGAAACTTTTTAAAATTGCAATTCTCAAGTCACACTCCATACTAATTAAATCAAAATGTCTTGGAAGGGGAGCCAGGTATCACTATTTTTTAATGGTTCCACGTTTGGCAGGCAACCTCTAATACCACGTATAACAATCCCTCCTTTCTGATATTCATGCCTTTATGTAATCTCCTCCTCTTGGATTTGATTTACTTCTAATAAGCAGAATACAAAGAAGTGCTGGGGTGTTGCTTGCAAGATTGAGTTATAAAACCCATGGCTTCTGTCTTGCATGCTTCCTTCCATTTTCTTTGATCACTTTTCCCTGAAGAAGCCAGCTGCCATGTAGTGAAGCAGTCCTGTGGTAAGCCCCGCTGGTGAGGGACTGAAAGCCTGCCAACACATGAGTAAGCTTGGAAGTGCATCCCTCACTCATCTAATGAGTTCAAGGCAACAGCTAAGCCATATTCAGCTTCCTGTCCCACAGAAGCTAAGATAAACGTTTTAAGCTGTTAAATTTGGGGATGATTTGTTAAGCAGGTTATTCCAATGTGCAGCAAAGTTCAGGAACCACTGAGCTAGGCAAATATGTGGTATCACAGAAGTCTAGCCTCTTCCTGAGTCCACAGAGAGATCTGGAGCATAAACTGCATAAGAGAGGTTGTATAGGCAGAGGAAAAGGAGCTAGACTGTTAGACATCAGTTAGTCAGTGGTGAGCAGCTGTCTGGGGGATACTAGAAAGAGGCAAAACCTCCCTAGCACCCCTAGATAGGCTCTTTTCAGCCAGGGCAAGTCCAGAAAAAGGTGCAGGTGTTGGTGGTTAGCAGACAATAAGAAGCAGCTGGGGGATATGTGCATTGACCTGATAAATAGGTTCTGGTGGGGCACCAATAGCATCTCTACACAGGGTATACTTCAGTTTCTACAAAGTGAATGTGGAAGAGATACGGCAAAGTTCTGGATGGGATATGACAACACAAGAGCAGAAGTTCCTCCATTCTTCCTGTGCATCATCAACCACCCCATGAATTTTCTCATTTGCTATGCCAGTTTGTATATATTATGCCCCCCAGAAAATGCCATGTTTTTTGATGCAATCTTGTGGGGACAGACATATTAGTGTTGATTAGATTGTAATTCTTTGAATGTTTCCATGGAGATGTGACTCAATCAGCTGTGAAAGAAACATTTGATTGGATAATTTCCATGGAGGTGTTACCCTGCCCATTGAGGGTGGGTGTTAATTGGATCACTGAAGTCATATAAAGGAATTCACAGACAGAAGGACCTGAGAGCAACTGAGAGTGACATTTTGAAGAGGAGCTACAGCTAAGAGATGACAAAAGGCCCCAAGAGTAACATTTTGGAGAACACCATTTTGAAATGCAAGCTGGGAGCAAGTGGATGCCAGCCACTTGCCTTCCCAGCTAACAGAGGTTTTCCAGACACCAATAGCCATCCTTCAGTGAGAGTACCCTATTGTTGATGCCTTACCTTGGATGCTTTATGGCCTTAAGACTGTAACTTTGTAACCAAATAAACCCCCTTTATAAAAGCCAATCCATTTCTGGTGTTTTGTTAAAGCAGCATTAGCAAACCAGAACATTTGCCTTTGTAACAGGTGCCCACACTCATTGCTTCTCCTTGGGGGTGGACATCTCTGTTCCTTACTGCCTTGCTCAAGAGGTGGGAATGGTGTTGAGTGTAGGTTTTTATGGCTATTCTTATAGCGGTACTCCAAATTATCTCCCTTCTGATTTTTCCAGAGTCCCCTCCTGCTCCTAGCATCTTCCATTTCAGGGCTTAGAGCACCATATGGAGTAAACCGTATCTTTTGTACCAATCTTTACTTACATGTATTTTGGACCTTGGTTTCCTTTTTTCAATCCTCAAATGTCTCTTATTCTTCTTGTGATATACTTAGTGTCTTACCCATCAAGGGTTCCCTTTTTGTGTTGCAGTTGGGTTATGAATTTTCATATTAATTTTGTGTCTTCATTTCAAAGGATTTAGGGATAGAGAGAGAGGTGGCAATTTGTGCTCAGTCCAACACCTGGAACTAAATCACTATAAAAGTTTAACCAACACTAAAGAGTGTATGGAAAACTATACCACCATTAAATAGCATTCACTCAAGCAAAATTCTTGCATTTGAAATTGTAATATTTCAATTGTAAAGAAATATAAAACACTATTTGGTTTAAAAAGATGTTTTAAAATTGGTTTTGAAAGTCTCCCTTTCAGTTTTACACTAGGTGCTGTCTCTCCTGCTGTTGTTGTCCCTTCTATGCTGTTTTTGCAAGAACATGGATATGGTATTGAGAAAGGCATTCCAACCTTACTAGTAGCTGCTAGCAGTATAGACGACATTGTGGCTATCACTGGATTCAATGCATGCTTGAGCATAGTCTTCTCCTCAGGTAAATAAGACAATGCAACAGCCTCCATATCATTCATAGCCTTTTCTGTTAGTTCTCTGAACAAGGTTTCTGGATTTTCTTAATTTATTAATCAAGACTTTTAAATTTAAATTCTTTTCATTCTTCATAAAAATCCCATTCTAGACCAGGGAAGACATTTCAATAGGTTAAGAAACCACTACTTAATGCACACTGCTTCATTTTAATAACCCTATCTGTGTTTCCATTCATTTGATAACCTGTATAATCATTATCATTTCATGTTGCTTTGGAATTTTATCAGTTTTCACTAGAAAATTTTAAGTTGCAGTATCATTAATACTACTCATGTTTAAGAGGTGTTTTAGAAATGTACATTTTTGGCCATCCTTATAAATTACCGGTTGCTCTATTGTTAAGGCAACTTATACAAAAAAGCCTGGACAACTGTGTGCCTTTTTAGTAGCGGTGAGACAAGATCCTACACCAATTCTGACTTCCAAGGTGGTACCTGGTCTTGAATGTCACTCTGTGGAAATTGTGAAAGTCAGCATTTCCACATTTAGTAATACTTTAATTATATGCAATGATAGGAATTCAATCTTTATACTATTGAAGCACCAAATACTTTTTAATTTGAAAAGTAATATATATAGTTTCTTTTAAAATCAATAAATATAAATATGAAGGAAAAAAAGAAGGAAAAGATTTTTAAAATATATCTGCAATAGTCACACCTCCAGAGATAATTCTGAACCTTTTGATATGAATCCTCTCAACTTTGCTTGTGAGTGCTTCCTCTCCCTTTCTCTCTCTTTCCCTCCCTCTCTCCCTCCATCCTTAATATTCTTATTAAAATTATTGAATATTGACTGTACTTTCTTGTATCCTGAGTTGTTTTGCACTTAACTGTATATTACAAACATGTTCTCCTTAGCAAATATATTTCTATGACATCATTTCTACCTCCATCTTCCACCCCCAAAGTATTCCACTATTTGGCAGTACCATAATTACTTAACCTACTGAAAATTGAAGTTGACTCCCGTTTTTACTGTTAAAATAATGCTTTGTTGAACATTTTATTGCTAAATATTTTCCCCCAATCTTAATATTTCCTTACTCTTAAAAGTAGATTTGTTGAGTTAAAAAGTATATATAATTGTAAGGTTTTTGAAATACATTGCCCCACTATCATGTCCTACCAAAGTGCATAAACTTGCCATTTTTCTTCACCTTCTTCAAGACTTATTACTAGCCCCTTTTACTTTTGCTAATTGATAGATGAAAAGTGGGATCTCTTTAAATGCAGTACCTTGATTATTAGTGATGTTAAACAAATATTCATGTTTATTGGCTACTGGAACTTTAGGATTTTTTGTAAATTGCTTTTCTTGACGTCTTTTGCCTATTTCCTATGGGTATGTTCATCTTTTGTTCTTTTTGACTTGTCAGTATTCTGTATAAAATTAAGAACACTAACCCTTTATTTTATATATTAATTTTTCCCAGTTCATAATTGGTCTTTTCATGCCTCTCCCCCCCCCCCCCCCCTCTCTCTCTCTCTCTCTATATATATATATATATATATATGTCATTGGCCATTCAAAAGTCTTATATTTTTATATTGTCCAGTTGTAATCATTTCCTTCATCATTAGCATCAGCCATTCTTTCAAAAGAAAAATTTTGAGCTCCGCTTCCACTGTGTCAGCCACTGTGTTAAGTACTGTGTATAAACAGTGAACAACATTAGCATTTATTGAGTACTTGCTTGGAACTTGTTGAGTCCCATAACATTTCCACTCATTTAATAGTCACATCAGTGCTATGATTATTTTATAGGTAAGAAATCTGAGGCTTTGAGCAAGTTACTTAACCTCTGTGCCTAAGAAATCTGAGGCACAGAGGTTAAGTAACTTGCTGAAAGTCACAGATCTTGTAAGCAGACGAATCAAGATGCAAACACTGGCAGTCTGACTGCAGATCCTCACTTTTAACCCTGTTCTATCCACCTCCCAAAACATCAAACAAGACCAGCTGGCCTATGTCCACAAGGAGCTTATATTTAACAAGTAATTATAAGTGTGATGAATTTTACAAAATTGAAGTACAGGATGCTATGGGAACATATTACAGGAGACCAAATCTAATTTGAGGAGGACCAAAGGAAGTAAAAAACCAAACCAAGTACATGCTTTGAAAATTCTTTCCCACCCAACAACTGTGTAAACTGTCACTTAAAATTCTCAGGACCTTGATGGTTTGATTTTATGCATTAGATATATAATAGATCTATATTTTGGAATATAGTAGATATAGAGATATAACTTTATTTTTAACCAACTAACTACCCAGCTGTTTCAGCTCTGTTTTTGAACATTACATCTTTCTCCACTTACTGAAATGCCATCTTTAGCATATTTGAATTATTGTAAATACTGGTGTTTGTTTTTTTCATTATTTTTCATGGGAAATATGTATATATTTACATACTTTATTGAGCCAAATATAGCAAATTGAGCAATTTTTGTTACTCAGAGTCAATATCTTATTTATTATAATGAGCTACAAATGCAGATACATAAAATATATTGGAAACTTAGTTGACCCTTGGATATTCCTTGAATTAACCCTGGAATACATTTTTTTTAATTTTTGTTGTCTAACAGCTCTTTTTGTTTTTAAATCATTTGTTTCTTTTTCACAATAGAGCATCAGACAAGACATACATATGAGCACTTACCAGTCATGTGCTCGGTGCCAAAGGGGCTCCCTTGTCAGTCTCCATTCTTATACCTCACTTGGCATGTTAGACTGGATGTATAAGGGGGGATATATGGGCTTCTTACTTTTTTGTTTCCTGGCCTATTTATACAATTGAATTTCTGAGTTATGTATTATATTAAATTATTTAAGAGTATATGTTTAACTTAACAAATAGATACACGTTTTCACATATGATTATTAGAGGTCTATTTTCACATACTTATACTATAAAATGCTTGCTTTGCTTCATGAGCCACCTAGATTTGATTTTCTGATGTGTAGGATATGTGAAAATATTTCTCAGTGAAATGTTCTCCTTATTGTGTGCCTTTACAGGTGATCTACTTAATACTCTCCTAAGCTCTTTGTGGGAGGTAATCCTTGGTGTGCTGCTAGGAGTGGCTTTGGGATTTTTTCTTCAATATTTTCCAAGTAGAGACCAGGTAAGAAGAAAATTAATCTGTTTTGTAGAAGTGTAGTGCCTAAAAATTTCTTTTAAAAATTTGAACTTTGAGAAGGTCCATGAAATACTAAATTTAATATTAAAAACTCTGTCACCAAGTAGTCTCCAGTACCAACTCTCTGAACCTCACAGTTGTGATTGATCCAGGTCAATGGCCTTGAGTGAAATCTCTGCTTCAGAAAACTGTGCTTAACTCATGAGTACCCCCTTTCCACTCCACCCCACCCTTTCCTCCACTGGGTTGGCTACTGACTCCTGACAATTATTCCTAATCTTTTTTTTCCCCAAAACTTTACCTCAAATATTTTTGGGGGAGGGAGTATCCCATTTATGTTTCCGTATTGTCCAAGGTCCTGCCCTGTAGCTCCCCATTATCTAGATCATGACTGACCTAAATTTGCTCCCATTCCCCTTTAACAAAGGCAACGTTATTATATTTAACCCTTTCCTTCCTTAAAAGACATGCCATTATTCCTGTGTTTCTGTAACTTCCATTCTAATTTCCCTGTAACAATTGTTATAGACTCAAGAGATACTCAGAAATTTATTTTAAAGAATTCATTGGATATGTTATATGAAACTGAGGGTTATATGGCTCTCTTTCCTTTCTTCTACACTTATAGTGAAAGTATTGTAACTGTTCTACTGACCGTTACACCAGAGATATGGCAGAAAATGAAACTTAATAGTTGCAAACTTTGTTACTTGGTAGCAAGCAATATTTGGTAAGGAAGAAAGTAAAAATTTCAGACATTATGTAATATAGCATTTAGAGACCTGGCATCAAAGGGTCAAAAATAGATAATGTCAAATCCTGTATTCAATATTTAATGTAAATTAATCTCTAAACTGTCTAATTTTAGCCAAAACTTGAATGGAAGAGAGCATTCCTTATTTTGGGTCTGTGTGTTACTGCTGTCTTAGGCAGCCACCGAGTTGGTTTACATGGAGCTGGAGGATTATGCACAATAGTGTTGACTTTCGTTGCAGGGCTAAGGTGGGCCAAAGAAAAGGTGAATATTTTTACTACATCAATTATTTAATAAAGATAAAATAACTGATTTTCTTACATATATAATTGACAATCAGGAAATCCCCCTATTCCAGTTGGATGATGTCCCCTCTTCTAGTTGGAATATGTTCCAAAATTTTATGTGCTTTTGAAGAAGTATATGAAACAACCAAATAAAATGAATAGGAAAAGCATCTGGACATACATTAAAATGCAATTAGAAGTTCAGTTACCAGGTTTCTTTCTGTTATTTTCACAAATTTTATGTTATATGATTTTATTACTTATTAATTAAATTATTTTATTCATTAAAATTTTGGTTATATAATTAATATATGAAAACATGCTCATAACATATTAAAACATGTCCACACAAAGATTTGTACAGAAATGTTTATAGCAGCATTAGTCATAATTGCCAAAAAAGTGGAAAAAATCCAGATGTCCATCAACTGGTGAATAGATAAACAAATATGGTATATCCATTCAATGGAATTATATTCAGCCATAAAAAGGAACAAGGTCCTGATACACCCTGTAACTTGGATGAACCTTGAAAACATTATACTAAGAGAAAGAAGCCAGTCCCAAAAGGCCATGTATTATATGATTCCAGTCATATGAAAGTCTTGAATGGAGATAGAAAGAGATAGAAAGTAGGTTAGTTGCTTAGATCTAAGTGGGGGGTGGGAATGCCAGAGTAGGTGGTGGTAACTAAAGTGTACAAGGTTTCTTTCTGCGGTGATGAAAATGTTCCAAAATTTGTTGCACATATATAAGAATATACTAAAAAACATTGAATTGTACTCTTTAAATGGGTGCATTATATGGTATGTGAATTATATATCAATAAAACTGCCAAATAAAAAGGTTTAAACAATACAGAGGGCCACATGTTGAGTAGAAAATGAATGATTCCTTTATCCCCCACCACTTCCAAATATCAAATCCCCCTTCCCATAATTAATAATTTATTTTAAACAGTCCTCTATTTTAGATCATTTCCATTTTTTGTTATTACAAATTGTGCTGCCATGTCTTTTTGCATATGTGCAAATACTTCCGTAGGGATTCTTAGAAACTGAATTGCTAGGTTAAGAGATGGTACATTTTGATTTTTATGGTTGCTGCCAAATTATCTCTCAAAAGAGTTTATTAATTTACACTCCTACCAAAGTATAAGAGAGTGCCTAATACCTGAAACCATCACCAACACTGGATATTATTACTAGTTCTTTTCTTTTTCTTTCCTATTCTTTTTGTGTGTGTACAATCTGATGGATAGGAATCTATATGACATTGTTATTCTTTATTTACTTTCATCTGATTACTAGTGGAGTCTCACTTGAAATGTTTTTTTTAAATTACTTACCATATTCTTTGGCTTCTTCATTCTAATATATAGGGATTCTCTATAAGTTAGCACTGCTAATCCTTTGGTTTATATATTCATATAAAATTAAATATATATATAATTTTTATTTATCTTCAACTTTGTTTATGGTATCTTATGGAGGTAAAATTTCCTAAAGTTAAATCTGTCAGTTTTTCCTTTTTGAAGGATTCTGCATCTTGTTTAAAAAGGATTTCCTCAGTGGAAATTATAAACATATTTTTCCATATTATCTTCTAGTACTTTGGTAGTTTTTGTTTTGCTTTGCTTTGTTTTTGTATTTAGTTCTTTGATCCATCTGGAATTTATTTTTGTGAATGCTCTGAGGTATACATACACTTCAAAGGTATATATACTCATGTATAATAGACATGTATATACTTATATATATGTATATAAATTAGAAATTTAATTTCACAAAATTATTTATTGACTAATCCATTAATTGATGATTTTAAATGTCTCTTTTATCATGAATTAGTTCTCAGATATACATAGGTTCATTTCTGGAATATATTTTTATCCTACTTATCTATTCCTATTTCACTACCACTCTATTCAAAACACTGCAATTTTATTTTTCAAAATCTAATATAGACATTTTTCCCTCATTGTGCTTATTTTCAAATATTTCTTGGCTGTCCCTGCCCATATTCATACTTAGATAAATTTTAAATCAGCCTGAGAACTTTCTCCCAAGAAATCATGCTGGCATTTTGTTTGTTATTACAATAAAATCATAATTATAAAAGAAATTAAATAGTTAATTATAAATAAAATACAATCAGATAAAAACTACTAGAATTATTTTTATATGATAAAGGAAATAAAAGACAAATTTGAATAGGTTTTAGAGATTAAAAGTAAAGAATAATTCTCTATAAAGAAGAAAATAGTATTTTTTCTTTGTTTATTTTTCTTCCCTTTTTTAAACTTTATTTTTATAAATGGAAATCATAGAGTAATAATTAAGACACTCTGTGCTCAGGCAAGGGACATCAATGTTTTATGTATCATCTGTAAAAAGAAAAATAAAAGATAAGCCCCTTCAAATTCCTGGAGAAGGGCTTCTGGTTGACCTTTGGTGTATTTACAGGAAGGGATTAGGATGATATCCTGAAAATAGGGGACAAATTGGGGAAGGGGGACTGCAAAGGATTAATTCCCAGAAAGGGGAGCTGGACAAGCATCCAAATAAGTATCTCATGTACCTTTTTGGTTTGATTTTAAGGAAAAGGTAACTTTGAAGTTCTCAATATGGGATCTTTAGAAGCAGCCCTAACAGACAAGAATTTTTTTCCCAGCAGTTTACAACTGTTCCAGTTTGCTAATGCTACCATTATGCAAAATACCAGAAATGGATTGGCTTTTATAAAGGAGGTTTATTCTATTACAAATTTACAGTTCTAAGGCCATAGAAGTGTCCAAACTAAGGCATCAACAAGATGATACCTTTGCTGAAGAATGGCCGATGGCATCTGAAACACCTCTGTTAGCTAGGAAGGCACATGGCTGGCATTTGCTGTTCCTTTGCTCCTGGGTTGCGTTTCAAAATGGCATTCTCCAAAATGTCTCTGGGTCTCTCTCAGCTTCTCCAGGGCAAACTCTGGGCTAGCATCTCCATATGACTCCAAGCATCTCTAAGCATCAGTGTCAGCTCCCAACATCTCTCCAAAAGTCTCTCTCAACTGTTCTTGGGGCTTTTTGTCCTCTCTTAGCTTAGCATCTCCAAATGTCCTTCTGTCCGCATCTCCGAACACCCTTCTGTCCACATCTCCAAACATCCCTAAACATCAGCATTCAGCAAGCATCTGGGCCTATGTGGCTCTTTATAAAGGACTCCAGTAAACTAATCAAGACCTACCCTGAATGGTCGGGGTCAAATCTCCATGAAAACATTCAATCAAGAGGTCATACCCTAATCAAAAAGATTAAAGAATATGGCTTTTTCTGGGGGACATAATATATCCAAACCAGCACAACAATATATCAGGATTCACCTCCCTGGGACTGGTCCCAGCATGATTGTGGAGGTCTCCCCAACTCCCTTTGGAGAGCCAAGATATTTGCATGAGCTGGATATGTTATCAGGCTTGACACAGTTCTAAATCTATTACAAGTTTACCTTACAAACAAAAGCTAGAGATCTTACTGAACATAGTAACTCTTATCAGAGCACGTTGGGAAATCCAAAGACCCATAATAAGTCACCTCACTTGTTCTGTGACAAAATTATCAAATAATATTGTTTATATTACAACTTTGTAGGTTTCTTTTAGTCAAATTCTATGTCAATGTTTAATAGTAAAAATTAACCTACTTAATTTTTACTTATTAGGTGTTAACATTTCTTCTAAAAATAAAATGTCGTTTATTAAATAAGACTTTAAATTTCTGAAATGTAATTAATTTTATGTGTTACTATAACTATATTTTTGTTTCCTGTAGATTAGAGTCCAAAAAATTGTTGCAGGTGCATGGAATATTTTTCAGCCCCTTCTTTTTGGCTTGGTTGGAGCAGAAGTATCTGTTTTCTCTCTTAGAGCAAATGCTATTGGTAAGAATAATTAGAGGAACACAAAAAATATAATGTTTGAAAATCTTTAATAAAACTATGAATATTCTTCACTTACTTACAATATATCTTTTAAGGGCTGCAAGGACCTTCTTCAGCAACTCATGTTGATACAGTAACATATATTTGCTCTTCCTTTCCCCTTTGTGTTCTTTGTTACCCACAACTGCCCTGAATGTCTTACCTGAGTGAGCTGAGGAAATGAAGACTTCCCTGAACTGAAATATTAGATAGTTCAACACCTTTTGAATGCTTTAATTTATGATAAAAACTCAATCTATTCTCCCAGAATTGAATAAATGTTTTCTGTCTTATTTTTCATGGTACCTCCACGATCATATAATCTCTTACACCTTTTGTAGAAGAAGTCTCAATTATATTTGTGTTTTTATAATTATTTTTACTTAAAAAAATAAAGATGCACAGAGGTAATAACCTAAAATGCTTTCAAAGTTTTACAGATCATATCTCTAGAGCTAAAGAACTACTTCTTCCCAAATATTCTGTATTTTTGTTTGTTTTTATCTGTTGTAGGCACTTGTGTTGCTACTGTGAGTTTGGCATTGTTGGTACGAATTTGTGCCACATTTTTCTTGATGTGTTTTGCTGGTTTTAGTCTAAAGGAGAAAATATTTATTGCTTTATCATGGATGCCCAAAGCTACAGTCCAGGTAAATATGCCTTAAATTATTCTAATAGTTTTAGTTTTGATGATTTTTAAAAATTCTAAATGAAAATATTATTCCCATCACAAAATGTGAGCTATTAGTTTTACTTTTAAAATGTTGGATTGATCATAGCTACTCATTAAGATTAATGTAATCTTTGAAAATCAAATTTTAAAAGCAATTCTTCTGAAATTGAAAAGTGTGCATTTAGTGCCAAATAGTTCTTTAACTTATGAAACTTATTTTTCTATTTTTTAAACTAAAATGTGAAATATAAGTTAATCTGTAAATTGGAATTTTTACAGTTTATTGAGTATAGTAGAGCTATATGTTATTTTACGTAGAGATAATATGATTTTTTATATATATTTATATATATTTATATTTTTTTAATTGGAGAAGCTGTAGGTTTACAAACAAATCTTGCTATATACTACCCTGTTTAACACCTTGCATTAGTGTGGTACATTTGTTACTATTCATGAAAGAATGGTAATTTAAAATATATATATGTATGTTTCCTACCCCTGCCACCTATTCACCCACATATATATGCATGTTTTCTTCATGTTTAAATATATCAAAATAGTTGAAGCTTTACTTTTACTCTAGACAGTCATCAGCTTCACCATTCTTACCTTCTCCAGGAGCTAACAAGGCTCTGCTTGATGTGGTATCTGCATATCTCCAAGTCTTATCTACTGAAACTTATCTCCACAAACCTGCCATTCTCCCTCTGCCAGGACACCTTCTCTACACACTTGTCAACTCATGGATACCTACTTCCTGAAGGGAAGAATCTCAGCTCAAGCAGGAGTCACATTCTTCTGTTACATGCTCACAGAGCACCTATTATTTCTCTTTTTACACATTTATCAGAGTTTTAAATTATATATTTATTTGTAGGACTATTTGATTAACAACTGATTCCCTTCACTAGGCAATATGGGAAGGAAAGGGACTGGTGCTATTTTTTCATTTCATTGTTTCCCTAGCACTTCACACAGTGCCTGGCACACAGGAGGTACACAATAAATATGCATGGTATGCCTACAAGAATGAATGAATGAATGAATGAATGAATAGGAAACCTTGTGGTTTTGCCCTGTGATTCAATGGTACTCTCCACTTACTAAAAGGTACTGCTACTTATTATTAGACTGTTTAATCCAGCAGCATAATGTCTTGATTTCCCAGGATTCTTTTCTCCATTTTTATTCCAAAACAGAAGCTTGTTAGTTTCCATGCAACAAAATTCTCTATGCATCATGGATAGAAAAGCAGGCTATGGTGCCAGAATGCCTATGTTTGAATCCCCATTTACTAGTCCTTTAAGAATAGGCAAGTTACTTCTTAATCCCTCAATGCCTCAATCTCTTCATCTTTACAGTAAGAGCTACTTCATAGCAGTGTTGTGAAATGAGATAATCCACGTAAAGTGATTGTACTGGTTTGTATATATTATGTCCCCCAAAATGCCATTATCTTTGATGCAGTCTTGTGTGGGCAGATGTTTTAGTGTAGATTTGATTGACTGTTTCCATGGAGCTGTGACCCACCCAACTGTGGGTGATAACCTTGATTGGATAATTTTCATGGAGATGTGGCTCTGCCCATTCAGCATGGGCCTTGATTAGCTCACTGGAACCCTATAAAAGTTCACACAGAAGGAGAGAGCTTGCTACAGCCAAGAGAGACACTTGAAGAATGCGTAGGAGCTGAGAGAGGAGCTACAGATGAGAGACAGTTTGAAGATGGCTGTTTAAAGCAGACTCTTGCTCCGGAGAAGCTAAAAGAGGACAAATGCCCCAAGAGCAACTGAGAGTGACATTTTGAAGAGGAGCTGTGGCTGGGAGAGGAATGTACTGGGAGAAAGCCATTTTGAAACCAGAACTTGAAGCAGATGCCAGCCACGTGCCTTCCCAGCTAACAGGTTTTCCAGATACCACTGGCCATCCTCCAGCGAAGGTACCCAATTGTTGATGCATTACCTTCAACATTTTATGGCCTTGAGACTGTAACTGTGTAACCAAATAAAACCCCTTTATAAGAGCCAATCCATTTCTGGTATTTTGTATCCCGGCAGCATTGGCAAACCAGAACAGTGATTAATACAGTATCTGGCATATGGTGATGCCCAGTTAACAATGTTGCTGCTGTCATTATTTTGTCTTACCTTCAGGTAACAATTAATAATACTAACTTTTCTGTTTTTGATCTCTGCTGTTGGGAATAATAAATCTATAAAAGTATCTGTCCCCCCCTCCATTCTTTCTCCTTCCAACAATACTCTTGCAGTTTCATTTTACATAATTTTTATAAAGTGGGGGGAAAGAAAGACAGGTTTGATGAAAGAGAATGTTCACTGAAGTCCTGCAGTATCATTCTGCTTCTGCCTCCTCAAATCTACTGACTCCATGCACAAAGAATATCAAGTTAGTTCCAGGGACTAACTAGACATACAAAATTAATATTTGTGCAAGTAGAGAGTCAAAGTAATAACAATACATGATGATAATGTCACAAATGAACTGAATTAAATAATTTAAACTTTCAAATCTAGTCAAGATTTTTCACATTTATCCTCTTCCCTCTTTCTCTGCTGGTCTAATAGAATTGGCTGAGCTTTACTCCTTTCTCTCGTTCCACTGTGTAGATATACTGCTGAAAAGTAGAGCCGAAAATGGAATAAAGTAAGAGGGAAAATAAAGAATTTAGTTCTCAAATGTAAGATCAGTTTGTTAATTAGCTTCTTAGGTGGAAACCATTTATCATCTGATAGCAGTACCCACATAACAGGATTGTAGGATTAAATTAATTAATAAACATAAAGCTTTAAAAAATGGTACCTGCTGAATGGCAAATGCTATGTAACTATAAATAATGTTACTCTTAGTTTCATCATTATCATCATCATCTTTTAAAGGCCAATTATTTTTTTGACTGTTCTCTTATACTTAAATTCTCTTCTAAACTGTAAGAGTCTTTGGATTTTGTTTTCTGTCTGATTTATCTTTTTCTCCACAGCATCTTATATATTGGCCTGTGTTCAATAAACAAAAAATTACCATATAAAAACTATACCATGTTTAATCATTGATTTGGAATTTGGAAATTGATCTTAAATTGAGGGATTGTTTTGCCATAATGTACATGTAAGAGGTAATTTCTCTACCATTATGCTGCTACTTTGTAACTCCATAGAAGATACATATTTATATGTAACCCCTAAAAATTTTAAGGCAATTTCATGCCTAGATTACTAAATGCAAAGAAAAAGAGCAGGAAATTTGCTTTATGTTATTAAGAAGAAATATGCTAAGAGGTGGTGGTATCACATTATTGTGAGTATAATTAATATGCTGAATTGTGAGTTGAACATGATTGAAAGGAGTAGTTTAGAGTCACGTATGTCACCAGAAGGAAAGCTAGAGGTGAAAACACAGGAATGTATAACACAATGAATCATCTGGTGGACCATGACTATGATTAGCAGTACAAATATAAAAAAAAGTTCTTTCATGAACAGGAACAAATGTATGACACTATTACAAGGAGTTAATAATAGAGAGCTATGTGGGAGAAAATGTACCTTTTGCAAACTATGGACTATAATTAACAGTATTATCCTAATATTCTTTCATCAACAGTAACAAATGTACCACATCAATACTAGCAGTCAATAATGGAGGGTGGGATGAATAAACGATATGAGATACTTTGGGTTTTCTTTTATATTTCTATTTTATCTTCTTATTCTTGTTCTTATTTTTCTTATTATTTTTTGGAGTATTGAAAATATCCTAAAATTGATTGTGGTGATGGTTGCACAATTATGTGATGATACTGGGAGCCACTTATTGTATATACTTTGGATGGATTGTATGGTGTGTGAATATATCTCAATAAAATTGCATTTAAATTAAGAAAAGAAGAAATTTGCTAAAAGATACCTGAGGGAAAAAAATCTGTGGCCCAGTGGGGTGTTTTTACCTCATTCTAAAACAATAAAGAATCCAAAGGAATTCATCCCCTCACTGGCAGAGTATGGAGAGTGAGTGGAAAGTAGAAAGAAACTTTTGATTATCTGAATATCCACTATGTAGCAGATGTTCTTTGCACTTCTATATTTAATCCTTAAAACTATCCAGTGAGGTAAGTATTATGTTGTTCCTTTTACAAGTAAGTAATTAGAAACTCAAAAAGCTTGAATCATTTGAACAAGATCACGATCTAGTTGCAGCAAAACCAGAATTCAAACCCAGTTTACTGAATTCCAAACCTCATGACATCCATATCACACTGCCTCTTAAGTAGGAAGAAGAAGAAGAGCAAGAAATCCCAGAGAACCATAAGAGACTTCAGTATTTTGTGTTGTCTTGTTGTTGCCAAGAACCCATTGGCACATGGTGAAGGCAACTAAGCAAATCCCTGGTTCAGTTAGTACTCCTGAGATCTCAGTGTTATGTGAACACTCCAAAAAGAGATGGGGGAAAATTGAGAGCACAAGAGTACAAAATTAGCCCTAAAATGTCTTCATGCAGATTTGTCAATATTCCTCTTTTCCTCCAAATATATTTGCTACGAAGAACACAGAATTGATAAGTCATTCATGTAAATTGCTCAGCACTTTTATAGTCTTGTCTTTTTTCCTAATAGTATAGTATGGTGTGGTTGGTTGGTTTGTTTTAACAGAACCATTTTCTCTTATTTTATGTTAACTCTGTTTAACATTTTTCTTTATGCCCATCTCCCCCCGCCCTGAAATGCAGGCTGTATTAGGTCCTCTGGCTCTAGAAACAGCAAGAATCAGCGCACCCCATTTGGAAGAGTATTCAAGGGATGTGATGACAACAGCATTTTTAGCCATTTTAATCACAGCTCCAAATGGAGCTCTAATTATTGGTCTACTGGGGCCCAAAATACTTACACGTGCTGATCCAAGACTGTACAAAAGTTCCACTGATATGAGATTAGCACATTAAAAAATTTATTTGGCACCACCTGCCTGCTTCCTTTAGTAATCATCTTACATGAGATAAAAAATCAAGAAGTACTAAAATGTGGAGATTGCACACAGAATCCAGGATTTAGTAAATATGTGATCTCATAACATGGAAAGCTATGATTTTTTTATTCCAAAATTAATTTAATGAAACAGTATTAAATGGAATGCCCCCTTAGTATTCACATAATTCAAACTCAAGTCTGTAATCATGTTAGGATAGTTTATAGTGATCCCTCAGGCTGAATTTGATGTCATAATACAAACTAAGCATAATGAAAAAATAAATGACCTAATGACAAAGAAAAAAAAAAACTCTGAATATGGAACTTAGTAAGATGATCTAAGCCTCCAAATGGAAGAATGAATGGAACTCCCACCACTTTAGTAATGCAGTTAGAAAGATCACCAGAAAAAAAAATACAAAGGAAATAAAACCCATAAACTTTGAATGGATCAATTAAATAGCTTTCAAATAACTGCTTTTAATGACTACCTGAATAAACACGTCAACTGAAGTGACGAATACTATAACATGCTGTAATACTCTTAAAAATGAACGCCTGGCTTAGCAGTTTGGGGATGAAACACTATCTGTAATATTTATTTGCAGATAATGAAATTAAGTCGCAAGTAGAAATGAACATACTGTGTGTTTTAGTTTCCCAGTACTAAAATAAATAGCATACAATAGATATTCTTACAATATATGGGGTGGGGTCCTGGTCTTCCTTTCATTCAAGGGACTCTGAGTCTGCAAAGTGTCTCAAGTTTGAGAATTGATTAAGGGGCCATGACTCTCTTTTTTTGTAATTCAAGCTAGACTTTTGTTCACTTGACCTAGAACTCTTCTGCTTATACATATCTAGTAAGAATTTGGTAGACTACCCATCTACTTTACTTCTAGGTGCCCCATAATCTACTAGCCAATGCTATAGGTCTCTGTGAATCAGACTATTATGATTACGGCTTTGAATCTGCTGTCCTTTGTGGTAGCCATGCCTACCTTGTCTTTGGCAATTAAGTGCTTCCACTTGGCTTCTGCCAAACTGGGATCCAGTCATCCCCACTGTGCTTAAAGATCCAAGTTCAGTGATAGCTCCCACAGTAATATCTGACTTACAAAGAAGAGCAACCACATAGCTCTTTAGGAATGTTGGAGTTAGTATCACAAATTTATTTCTCACAATCCTGGTGAAAGGTGTGTTCACTGGACATTCCTATTGTGGGTGAGCAGGTCTTACATGATAAATTCACTCTAATATTCTAATCTCTCTAAACCTTTGGATCCCCTTGTCTACATTATACCAGGGAAGTTCTGGCATTTTGACCTGAGAAAATGTAAGCCACTTTTTGGTTCATGTTTTAGCCAACCACTCAAACAAAATTAAAGCCCTTTCTAACCCCTTGAGCTACAACATGGAATCCAGAATCTCTGCTTAGTGGACCCATATCAATAAATTTAGCTTGATAAAGTTTTATATTCTTCCACCATTATCTCCAACCCTTAATACCCATTCCCACACATATTCCCCTGATTCCTGTCCTTATAAATTGGAAAAAAAAAAAACCATGCAGTTCTTTTGGAATGTCTCCTCCTGCATCACACTTTGTACCTCACCTTTTGGGGCCCTTTGGGACTTCAGTCTAGTTATAGGTCTGGAAGAAAAGAAGAGGGTTTGGGATATGATGAGAAGAATTAGAAGTGTCTTGCAAGCCAGCTACCTCAGGGTATTCCATTTCAGTTTCATCTGGTGAAACAGGATTGATCTCTTCAGACAGAAGAGTGAGGGCTGTTTGCTCAGGGGAAATGGTTACAGGGACAGCAGGGTTAATCTCTTCAGGTGGAGACTGGATGTAGATTCCTCAGGGCAGGCCATTATAGGTTTATCTGGCAAAGACTGCAGAATCTAGGATGTCAGTGTCCCCACCACCATCATTATCAACCCATATGCTGCCCTTCCAATTGTCAAGATCCCATTCCTTTCCAATCAATGCCCACACATTAATAACAGACAAGGTTTGGAATTTAGCTTACATTGTAATTCAGCCACTTGCACAATGAGACTCTGAGTCTGGTTTTAAGAAATCTGAAGTCTGCAGCTACACAAAATATGATTTTCTTTCAAGACACAGGAACTTTCATATCCTTCGTGCTTAAGTTGGGAATTTGAAACCTTGAGCTCGTATCTTTCTTTTACAACTGTATCTGGTATATTTAGAAACAAACAGCGAAGATTATTATACTTTTTAATTCCACAAAGCTCTGTTAAGGTGGCAAAAACTCTCCCAGAGCCTTGCCTCTTATAAGCATTTGAGTTGCCATATCCAGTGTTGATATTTTTCCATATCTCTATTGCCATGGACTATCAGTGCCATCTTGGTTACTGGAAATGGTTATTAGTGCCTTTGTATCTAATCAGATTAGAAAGCCAATTCCAAAAGCCCTAGAACCAATTCAGAAATCTCGCTCTTAAGATTCTGTTTCTCATTGTATTATGAGATTTTTATGAGAATTGTCTCACCCACCTGTGGGGATTGGCAAGTCTAAATTCTGTAGGGCAGGCCCCAAGCTGGGAACTCTGATGAAGGTTTTCAATGAATTCCCCAGGAGAAGCCAGCTGGCTGAAGTAGAGATGGAAATTCTCTTATGATTGCTGAAATCATAATGTCTCCTTTTAAAGCCTTCAACTGATTGCACGAGACTTCTCTCATTGTTAAGGCAATCTCATCTGTTGTTTGTAGATGTAATCTGCTATAGATGCAGTCAACTTACTAATTATTTAAGCCCATGAAATATCCTCATGGTAATAATCAGGCCAGTGCTTGCTTGACCAAACAACTGCATACCATAACCTGGCCAAGTTGGCACAAGAACTTAACCATTGTAGGTAGTATTGAAATCTTAACAGTTCTTAGTTTTCCAGTCCATGAATGCAGAATCTCATTTATTTATATCTTCTTTAACTTCTTTTAGCAATAATTTGTAGCTTTTGTGTACAAGTCCTTTATATTCTTTGTTAAATTTATTCCTGGATATTTTATTCTTTAGTTGCTATCAATGGTTTTTGATGTATTTACAGAGTTGTGCAACCATCACCACAATCAATTTTAGAGGATTTTCATCACCTAAAAAACATCCCATACCCATGAGGAATTACTCTCCATTTTCCCTCAACCTCCTATCCCCTGGCAACCAATAACTTACGTTCAGTTTCTATAGATTTGCCTGTCTGAACATTTCACATAAATGGAATCATACAATATGTGGTCTTTTCTGCTGGCTTCTTTCACTTATTATGTTCTTTTATAAGATTCCTCCATGTTGTAGCATGTATCATTGTCATCATTACTTTTTGTATCTCAGATTCGAACATTGAATGCTTCTTCATGCTGGCTCCTTTGTCTTTTGTACATGAATCCATTAATATTTGAGTATCTCCTTGATTTCTGACACAATATTTATACCATTTTTATATAATTTTTCTCATTAATTGGCACTGTGGGAATTTTATTTAGATGTAAACAGTACTGTGAAGGATACTCTAAATCTTTACTAATACTAAAAATACCTCTTTTAATTCTGCACTGCTGAGCATATTGTAATTTTGAACTCATGATTTTTAAAGCATATATTTCTTAGCAATGCCCAATGAAAGGGTCTAGAAACTAAGATAACCAGTAGCACCCAGATTTTGGTTTCTAAGTATTCTTTTCCACTGAAAGGATTCTGGATTCTTTGAATGAATAACTGATTCTAGGTGAAGGAAAAGGAAAGTTTCAAAGTGAGCATGGGACAACTTATTATGCTGAATTCATTTATTAGCACTAGGAGCTTTGTTGTGGGTTTTTCAGGATTTTTTTGTCTATAGGATTATATCATCTGCAAATAGGGAAACTTTTGCTTCTTTCTCTCCAACTTGGATGCCTTTTATATCTTTTTCTTGTCTAATTGCTTTGGCAAGAATGTCCACTACAATGTTGAATAACAGTGTCTTGTTTCTGATCTTAGAGGGAAAGTTTTAGTTCTTTCACCATTAAGTAGAATGTTAGCTGTGGATTTTTCATATATGCCATTTATCATATTGAATTTTCTTCTATTCCTACCGTTCTAAGTATTTTTATCAAGAAGGGTACTGGATGTTGTCAATGCCTTTTTTGCATCAATTGAAATGATTGCATGGGTTTTTCCCCTTCGTTCTGTTAATGTCATGTATTACATTGATTTTCTTATGTTGAACCAACTGTGCATACCAGGGATAAAACCCACTTGATCGTGGTGTATACTTCTTTTAATATGCATTGGTATTCAGTTTGCTAGTATTTTCTTGGGGATTTTTGTATATATATTCATAAGAGATATTGGTCCTTAATTTTCTTTTCTTGTGGTATCTTTATCTGGATTTGGTGTGAGGGTGATTTTGGCCTCATAGAATGAATTAGGGAGTGTTCCGTCTTCAATTTTTTTGGAACAGTTTGAGTAGAATTGGACTTCAGTCTTCTTGGAATGTTTGGTTGAATTTTCCTGTGAAGCCATCTGGTCCTGGACTTTTCTTTGTTGGGAGGTTTTTGATTACTGATTCAATCTCTTTACTAGCAATTGGTTTGTTGAGATCTTCTATTTCTTCTTCAGTCAATGTACATAGTTTGTGTGTTTCTAAGAATTTATTCATTTCATCCAGGTTGCCAAATTTATTGGCATACAGTTGTTCATAATATCCTCTTATAGTCCTTTTTATTTCAGTAGATCTGCTAATAATGTCCCCCTTTTAACTTCTGATTTTAATTATTTTTACCCTCTCATTTTTTCTTTATCAGTCTAGATAAAGGTTTGTATATTTTATTGATCTTTTCAAAGAGCCAACTTCTGGTTTTGCTGATTTTCTGTTTTGTTTTCTATTTCATTTATATCTGTTCTATTATTTGTTATTTCCTTCATTCTACTTGCTTTGGGTTTAGTTTTCTCTTATTTTTCTAGTTCTACCAGTTCTGAGGTTAGGTCTCTGATTTGAAGTTTTTATTCTCTTTTTAATGCAATTTTATTGAGATATATTCACAAACCATGCAACCCCTAGCCTTCCTCTTTCAACTGTACTCACACTCATCTTCATTCAGAGTACTTACAGTATTGTGCTACCATCACACAGTATTATGTTATCCATTTCTGGATCTATACACTCAATCCCGTTCGCCCTTATACACTCCTTCAGCATCAAATATCCAATTTCTAACATCTTTCTCTCTCCTGATAACCTGTGTTCTCAACTTTAACTCTCAAATTTCACTTGTCAATATTAGTTCATATTAGTTCATAGAGTGCCTGTCCTTTTGTTTCTGGCTAATTTCACTCAACGTAATGTCTACTGTCTACCATTTTGACTTTTGGAATTTACATGTCATATTTTATTTTCCCTCACTCTCTTTACTCTCACTGATAGTCTTCATTTCTACTCTCTTCTCCAAACCTCTCTCTCCTGTCTTTTCCTGTCTGCCTGTAGTGCTCCCTTTACTATTTCTTGTAGAGCAGGTCTCTAGTTCACAAACTCTCTGTGTCTATGTGGAAATATTTTAAACTCTCCCTCATTTTTCAAGGACAGTTTGCCAGATGTAGAATTCTTGGTTGGCAGTTTTTCTCTTTCAATATTTAAATGAATCATGCCACTGCCTTCTCGCCTGCGTGGTTTTTACTGAGAAATCAGCACATAGTCTTATCGAGCTTCCTTTGTATGTGATGGATCACTTTCCTCTTCTGCTTTCAGAATTCCCTCTTTGTCTTTGACATTTGATAATCTGATTTTTAAGTGTCTTGGAGTAGATCTATTCAGATATATTCTCTTTGGGGTATGCTGTGCTTCTTGGATCTGCAATTTTGTGTCTTTCATAAGAGATGGGAAATTTTCAGTGATTACTTCCTCCATTATTGTTTCTGCCCCTTTTTCCTTCTCTTCTCCTTCTGGGGCACCCATGACACATATATTCATGTACTTCATGTTGTCATTAAATTCCCTGAGACCCTCCTCATATTTTTTTATTCTTTTCCCAATCTTTTCTTTTGTGTGTAGGATTTCAGATGTCTTATCCTCTAGTTTCTGAATCCTTTCTTTTGCCTCTTTAAATCTACTATTGTATGTCTCCATTGTGTTTTCTCATCTCTTCTATTGTGCCATTCATTCCCTTAAATTTTGCCAATTGTTTTTTCAAACTTTCAAGTTCTTCCTTATGTTCACCCAATGTCTTTATCTCTTTTGCTATATCTTTTCTCAACTCAGTAATTTGGTTTTTGAATTGATTTACCATATTTGTTTGAAGATATTTAATTAGTCATTTGAACACCTGTATATCAGTTGAAATGTAAATTTGTTACTTTGACTGGGCCACATCTTCATTTTTTCTAATGTGATTCATAATTTTTTGTTGTTTAGGCATCTGGTTTCCTTTATCACTGCAATCAGATTTTCCCACACCAGATGGGTCCTGGTTTCAGGAGGGTGTAAACTGTATCAGACTTCCCTAGGATGAGACCCAGTAGGTTGTCAGACATTCCTGTGAGGCCTCTAGACACTGTGCTTTTCCTATCCCACACAGCAGGTTGTGCTTGTAGGCCTGCAGCTCCCCACTGGCATAAAGAGGTGTGTTGCCTGTACTCAGTAGACCCTATCTCTGCCAGGGGCTGAGAGTGTAAGAAGCCAAGCCTAAGGTGTTTTGTTTTTTTTTTTCCCCAGGCCCTAGGGTCTGAGTTCTCTGAGGGAGGGCAGCCACTTGAGCTTTGCCTCACCTCCCCCTTTTCTTAGGGAAGATAAGCCCTTTAGGGATTTATCTCCTATATTTGACTTCTTCCTTTGTCTCTCTAACTATCTTAATTTCACACTTGCCTGGGTCAACACTGACAATTGAAAAATGCCTGAGACTTTCTTCAATGAGCTACTTAGAATGAGAGAAAAAAGGGAAATAAAGAAGAAATCCCCTTTTCAGAGCCCATCCCCAGTCCTCCAGTTAGCAGTCAAGAACAAGAGTTGGTGCCCCTTTTCTTGGCACACAGCCCTTTTTCAGTGTTCTGAGCTCAGCCAACTCCAAAAGCCTCTGTTTTTATTTATTTTGTTTTTTTTTTTTTTCCATCAGCCCCACCTCCTCTCTCTGCTGGGAAAAGCCTCAGGTTCCTTTCCTGCTTGCTCTAGGTTTATCTGTGCTCATAGTATGTATTCAGTAGTCCAAATTCAGTAACTAATACTACACATGGACTTGGTTGAGCTACCTTCTCTTCCTCCTAGAAGACTGCTTTTTCCTACAGGGAAGTGTTTCAATTCAACCTACCATGCTGGTGGGTGAGGAGCACCAGCTTCACAGTTTGGGGAGCTTTACTTACAGTTCTTATGCTGTGATCTCAGCTGTTCCACCCATTTCTGACTGGTGTATGATGTGTGTTCACTCACAGATGTCCCCCAACAGTTATTCCAGACTCTTTATTAGTTGTCCCTGGTTATATGCCTGTTGTTCCAGAGGACCATTTGACTCCCTATGGGGGAGTCCCTGCTGTCCCTATGCCACCATCTTGCCCCACCTCTCCTTTTTTAATGTAAGCATTTAGAGCTATAAATTTCCCTCTCAGGACTGCCTTCACTGCATCCCATAAAGTTTATATGCTGTATTTTCATTTTCATTTACCTCAACATATTTCTTAATTTCACTTCTGATTTCTTCTTTAATCCATTAGTTTTTAAGAGTATGTTGTTTAATTTCCACACATTTGTGAATTTTCCATGGTTGGAGAATATGCATTATATAATTTCAATATTTTTTAATTTATTGAGATCTGTTTTGTGACCCAATATGTGGTTTATCCTGGAAAATGACCCATGTGTTACTGAGAAGGCTATGTATTCTCTTTTTGTTGGGTGAGGTGCTCTATATATGTCTGTTAGGTCTAGTTAGTTTGGAGTATCATTTGCATCTTGTACTTCATTATTTATCTTCTGACTAGATGTTCTATCCATTATTGAGGGTGATATATTAAAGTCTCCTACTATTAATGTAGAACCATCAATTGCTCCCTTCAAATCTGTTAGTATTTGCTTCATATATTGTGGGCTTTGCTGTTAGGTGCATATGTATTTATAATAGACACATTTTTCTGTTAAATTGTCCCCTTTGTTGTCCCCTTTATCAGTATATACAACACATCTTTGTCTCTCATAACCGTTTTTTATTTAAAGTCTATTTCATCTGATAGTATAGTTATCCCAGCTCTCATTTGGTTACTACTTGTATGGGATATTTTTCCATCCTTTCACCTTCAGCTTGCTTGTATCTTTGAATTTAAGGTGAGTCTCTTGCAGACAGCATATAGTTGTGTCAGGCTTTTTCATCCATTCTGCCAGCCTGTTGACTGGTGTGTTTAATCCACTTACATTTAAAGTCACTGTTGATATTATAGTATTTTCTTCTGCCAATTTGCTATTTAGCCTTTGTATGTCTTATATTTTTTTGTCCCTCTCTTCTGTTATTGCTTACTTTTATATTTACTTGACTTTTTTGGTTGTACCATATTGAGTGCCTTCTCATTTCTTTCCTAGTATATTTTTCATATATTTTCTATGTGGTTGCAATGGGGAAATCATAGTAATGATAGCCTCCAACTATTATCATAGAGGTGTCTATTTGTTACTTCAGTTTTGCCACTGTTTGCCTCATGTATTTTGGGACACCCTGTTTAGGTGGCATGAATACTTATGATTGTTATTTCTTTTGGTGGATTGTACTTTTTATTAATATATAATGTCTTTTTTTTTCCTTATAACAGTTTTGACTTAAAGTCTATTTTGTCCAATATTAGCATAGGAACCCTAGCTCTTTTTTTGATTACTGTTGTCATGGAATAGCTTGTTCCATCCTTTCACTTTCAACCTGTTTTTTGTCTTTAGGTCTAAGATGAGTCTCTTGTAAACAATATATAGTGGGATCATGCTGTTTTATCCATTCTGTCAACCTATGTCTTTTGATTGGGAAGTTTGATCCATTAACAGTCAGTGTCATTATTATAAAGGCAGTACTTCAGTCATTTTGTCCTTTTGTTTTTATATATTGTATTAGGTAGTTTTCCCTAGGGAAACAGAATCAAAAAGAGATATCTATAAACATAAGATTTTATAAAAGTGTCTCATGCAACTGTGGGTATGCATGAATTCAAATTCCATAGGGCAGGCAGTAAACTGGCAACTCCAATGAAGGTATTCAATGAACTCCTCAGGAAATGCTTCACTGGCTAGCTGAAGAAGAAGTCAAAGTCCTCTCTCTCACTCTTCCTTAAAAGTCTTCAACTGATTGGATTAAATCCAGCTGGTTGAATTATCTCACTGCAGAAGAAATGCCCTTCATTGATGTAATTGGTCACAACTGCAGCCAATTAACTGATGATTTAATAAACCAACCTTCTGATTCATTAACCAGCCACAAATGCCCTTGCGGTAATGGTTAGGCCAGTGCTTGCTTTACCAGACACCTGGAGATGATCACCTGGCCAAGTTGACACATGAAACTAACCATCACAATCTACCCCTTCTCAACTTGGTAGTTATACACATCACCTTAAGCCATACTTTATCTCTAAGTAGAGAACAATTCAGACATATATTTTGCCTAACAATACCCAACTGTCCTGCGTATGACCAGAAACACAGTAAATCTCCCCAGAATAGGGTGCAAGTCCTTGGGTGACATTAACTCTTAAACTTGATTTCCTTTAACTTAAATACTGCAAAGTGAACAATATAGCTTATGTGATATATTAAAGGGTTAAGAAAGAGAAGAAAACAAAGGTATTTGCTTTACAGACAAATACAAACATACTCATAACAAAACAAGGAGGAAATATTCATGCCCTCATAGTCCTTGTTTCTGTAACTGGTCACGTGGCCGTAGTTCATATTTATCACTACCTTCTTCCACTACCCATTCCATGTTCCCTTTTCCCTCAGCAAGCACTTCAGCTGGCTTTGGTTCTTTGCCTGGTGGGGTGACCCAAACCTTCATTCCTGAAGTTTCTTGGCCATTGGTTGTCCTCTCTGATTTGGGCTGTTACAAGTTTTCCATTGGCTTTAATCATGGGGCATGGTCTAAGAGATGCCCTAGGGGATCTCCTGTATTCCAGGAAAACTTTTCTTTACTTCCATTGTGTAGCTGCAGTGCTATTTCCCCTTGATAGTCAGGATCAATCACCCCAGCCAGTACAGTAATCCCTTTCCTTGTCTGTTGATTCAGAGATATAAGAAACCCAAAGTGGCCAGGTGGCAGTCTTAACTTCTAGTTCTCTGGAATTATTGTTGTGTTTCCTGGCAGAAGCACTCCTGCTTTAGGAACTAAGACTTGTAGACCAGCATAACTTAAGCTTGCAGGGACAGGAAGCAAAAATTTTTCTAGTGCATCACTAGTGATAGTGAGTGGTGCCACTACTGTTTCCATCCCTTGATTCCTGGACCCATGAATCCTGGCTATGGGAGAAAAAGCACCATAAAGTGGATGCTGATTCAGAGCATATACAGCCACCTGGAGAACACTGCCCCAGCCTTTCAAGGTATTGCCACCTAGTTGGCACCATAATTGAGTCTTCAACAGGCCATTCCACTGTTCTATCAACCCAGCTGCCTCTGGATGATGGGGACATGGTAATTCCATGAGCATGTGCCCATTCCCTCACTTGATTAGCTGTGAAGTGGGTTTTCAGAAGCAATGCTGTGTGGAATACCATGAGGGTGGGTAAGGCATTCCATAAATCCACAGATGGTAGTTTTGGCAGAAGCATTTCATGCAGGGAAGGTAAACCCATATCCAGAGTAGTTGTCTATTCCAGTGAGAACAAACTGCTGCCCCTTCCATGATGTAAATGGTCCAATGTAATTAACCTGCCAGCAGGTAGCAGGCTGAACACCTTGGAGAATGGTGCCATACTGGCACTGATTGTGGGTCTCTGCTGCTGGCAGATTAAGCACTCAGCAGTGGCTCTGGCCAGGATGGCCTTGGTGAGTGAAAGTCCATGTTGCTGAGCCCATGCATAACCTCCATCACTAACACCATGACCACTCTTTCTATGACCCCATTGGACAATGACAGGTGTGGCTGGGGAAAGAGGCTGATGGGTATCCACCAAAAAGGTCATCTTGTGCACTTGATTAAAATCTTCCTCTGCTGAAGTCAGCCTCTGGTGACATTCACATGGGACACAAATATCTTCATGTTTTTTGCCCACTCAGAAAGGTCTATCCACATACCTCTTCCCCAGACTTCTTTGTCACCAATTTTCCAATCATGTTCCTTCCAAGTCCTTGACCATCCAGCCATACCATTAGAAACAGCCCATGAATCAGTATACAAATGCACCTCTGGCCAGTTCTTCCAAGCAAAGTGACAACCAGGTGTAGTGTTCAAAGTTCCACCTACTGGGAGGATTTTCCCTCACCACTGTCTTACAGGGACATCACAGAAAGGGGCTACATCCTGCAGCTGTCCACTTTCTGGTGGTGTCTGCATATCGTGCAGAACTATCTGTAAAACAGGCACACATTTTCTCTTCCTCAGTCAACTGATTGTAAGGAACTCCCCAAGAGGCCATTGCTGTGGGCTGGGAAAGAGAAGGTAAGATGGAAGGAGTGGGGGCCATGGGCATTTGGGCCACTTCCTCATGTAATTTACTTATAACTTCAGGACCCACTCAAGCTCTATTTCATATATGCCATTTCCATTTTATGATGGAGTGCTGTTGTGCATGCCCAACTTTATGCCTTGACAGGTTGGACAACACCCAGTTCATGATAGGTAACTCAGGTCTCATGGTAACTTGGTGGCCCTTGGTTAAGTGTTCTGTCTCTATTAAGGCCCAATAGCAGGCCAAAAGCTGTTTCTCAAATGGAGAGTAGTTATCAGCAGAGGATGTTAGGACTTCAAACTCTTAAGGCCTGCATTGTGATTCTCCTATAGGAGCCTGCCAAAGGCTTCAAACAGCATCTCTATTTGCCACTGACACTTCCAGCACCATTGGATCAGCTGGATCATTAGGTCCAAGTGGCAGAGCAGCTTGCACAGCAGTCTAGACCTGTTGCAGAACCTCCTCTTGTTCTGGTCCCCATTCAAAGCTAGAAGCTTTTCTGCACACTCAGTAAATGGGTCGGAGTAGCCCACACAAATGAGGAATATGTTGTCTCCAAAATCCAAAGATGCCAACTAAGTTTTCTGCCTCTTTTTTGGTCTTGGGAGGGGTCAGGTGCAACAGCTTATCCTTCACCTTAGAAGGTGTTCTGGTTTGTTAGTGCTGCCATTTTGCAAAACACCAGAAATGGATTGGCTTTAATAAAGGGGGTTTATTTGGCTACAAGGTTGCAGACATAAGGCCATAATGTGTCCAAAGTAAGGTATAAACAATACAGTACCTTCAATGAAGGATGGCCATTGCATCTGGAAAACCTCTGTTAGCTCAGAAGGCATGTGGCTGGCATCCACTTGCTCCTAAGATGCATTTCAAAATGGCATTCTCCAAACTGTTTTGTCCTCTTTTGCTTCAGCTCCTCTTCAAAATATCACTCTCAGTTGCTCTCAGCTCCTTCTGTCTGTCAGCTGTTTTATATGGCTCCAGTGATTCAATTAAGACACACCCTGAATATGTGGAGTAACACCTCCACGGAAATTATCCAATCAAAGGCCTTGCCCAGTTGACTGAGTCACATCTCCATGGAAACACTCAAAGATTCCAACCTAATCAACACTAATACATCAGACCCCACAAAATTTATTCAAAGATAATGGCATTTTGGGGGACATAATACATCAAAACTGGCACAGAAGGGATATGTCAACATGCCCCACACCACTGGACACCTAGATATTTTACTGAGGTGGAAGACCCCTGTATTTTTGTTGGATTTATCTCCTGTTCTCTTACATGTAAATACCTTACCAACAAATCTAGAGTGGTTGCTATTTCTTGTTCACTGGGTCCAATCAACATAGCACCAATATAATGGATCAGTGTGATGTCTTGTGGGAGGGAGAAATTATCAAGATCCCTGAGGACAATATTATGACATAGGGCTGGAGAGTTGATACACCCTGAGGTAGCACAGTGAATGTAAACTGCTGGCCTTGCAAGCTGAATGCAAACTTTTTCTGGTGGTCCTTACAACAGCTGTTGAGACAAAAGCATTTGCTAGCTGCATACCAGGTACCAGGGTGTTCTGGTTTGCTAATGCTGCCATTTTGCAAAACCAGAAATTGATTGGCTTTTATAAAGGGGGTTTATTTGGTTACAAAGTTAGTCTTCAGGCCATAAAGTGTCCAAGGTAATGGCATTTCTACATTCACTGCAGAAAGGCCATTGGCATCTGGAAAACCTCTGTTAGCTGGGAAGGCATGTGGACGGTATCTGTTTGCTCCCAGATTGCATTTCAAAATGGCACTCTCCAAAATGTCACTGTCAGCTTCCAACAGCTGTCTTCAAAATGTGTCTCTTAGCTGCAGCTCTCTTCAAAATGTCACTCTCAGTTGCTCTCCAAAATGTCACTCTTAGCTGCTCTGATGCCCTTGTTTGTGAATTCCTTTATATGATTCCAGTGATCCAATTAACACTCACCCTGAATGGGTGGGGTAACACCTCCGTGGAAATTATCCAAACATTTCACTCACAGTTGATTGAGTCACATCTCCATAGAAACTCTCAATCAAAGAATTCCAATCTAATCAACACTAATACATTTGCCCCCGCAAGATTGCATCAAAGAACATGGCATTTTCTGGGGGGATGTGTTTTGCTCAAGCAATGATACCACAACTGGAACAGCAGCTGCAATTGGAGTCACCACCTGGTTAAGCTTATGATAATCCACCGTCATCCTCCAAGACCCATCTGTTTTCTGCACAGGCCAAATAGGAGAGTTGAATGGGGATGTGGTGGGAATCACCACCCCTGCATCCTTCAAATCCTTAAGAGTGTCATTAATCTCTGCAATCCCTCCAGGAATCCAGTATTGCTTCTGGTTTACTATTTTGCTAGGCAGGAGCAGTTCAAGTGGCTTCCACTTGGCCTTTCCCACCATAATAGCCCTCACTCCATGAGTCAGGGAACCAATTTGAGGATTCTCCCAGTTGCTGAGTATGTCTATCCCAATTATGCATTCCAGAACTGGGGAAATATCTGCAAAATGGATCCGGGGGCCCACTGGACCCATGTGAGATGGACTTGAGCTAAAACTCCATTGATCACCTGACCTCCATAAGCCCCAACTCTGACTAGTGGACCAGAGTGACATTCTGAGTGTCCTGGAATTAATGTCACTTCTGAACCAGTGTCTAATAATCCCTGAATAGCTGATCATTTCCTTTTCCCCAGTGCGCACTTACCCTGGTAAAAGGCTGCATGTCACCATGGGGAAGGCTGGAAGATTAACAGTATAAATTTTTGGCAGTGTAACAGGGCCCTTCCCCAAGGGTACCCAGTCTTCCCCTCATTCAAGGGGCTCTGGATCTGTAAACTGTCTCAAGTCTGAGAATTTGTTAAGGGGCCATGACTCTCTGATTTTGAAATTCAAGGTAAACTTTTGTTCACTTGACCTAGAATTCTTCTGCCTATACAGATCAAACAAGAATTTAGTAGACTGCCCATCTATTTTACTAGCAAGTACTCCATGATCTACTAGCCAATGCCACAAGTCTCTGTGAATCAGATTACTTTTACTGCTGCTTTGAGCCTATTTTCCATTATGGTAACCATGTCCTCCTTGTCTTTGGTGATTAACTGCTGCCACATGTCTTCTGCCGACTTGGGATGTGATTATCCTCATTGTGTTTAAGGATTCCAGCTCAGTGACAGCAGTAATATCTGACCTATAGAGAAGGGTGACTACAGAGCCATTCAGGGATGATGGAGCTGATCTCACAAATTCATTCTTCACAGTCCTGGTAAAAGTTGTGTCCTGTGGACATTCCAGGGGTGTGTAAGCAGGTCTTCCATGATAAGTTCCCTCTAACATTCCAGTGTCATTAAGCCTTTGAATCCCCTCCTCTACAATATAACAGGGAAGTTCTGGCATTCCAACCTCAGGTAATGTCAGCCACATTTTGATCCATGTTTCAACCAATCACCCAAACTGTTAATGCCCCTCGAGCTACAACAGTGAATGCAGAATCTCTGCTTACTGGGCCCATATCAATAAGTTCAGCCTGATCCCATTTTATATTCCTCCACCATTATCCTGCACCATTAATATCCATTCCCATATACATTCCCCTGATTTCTGTCTGTATAAATTGGAAAACTCATACAGTTCTTTTGCAGTATATCATACCTCCTCATGGGTCACACTTTTTACCTCACCCTTCAGGGCCTGTTAGGACTTTAGTCTAGTTATAGGTCTTGAAACAAAGACTGGTCATGGGAGTGGGTCACAAAAAGAATTTAAAGTATCCCTCAAGCCATTTACCTCAGGACACTCCATTACAGTTTCATCTCATGAAACAGGATTAATCTTTCCAGAGGAGTGAAGGATGCTTCCTCAGGGGAGATGATTACAGGTTTAGCAGTAACTGAAGGGTTAATCTCTTTAAGGGTTGGATGGCAGGCTCCTCAGAGCATGCTAGAGGTTTGGAATCTGTCTCCTCAGGGCAAACTGGAGGTGGAGGTAGAGGGAGGCTGTTTCCTCTGGACAGACCACTGCAAGTATATCTAACAAAGACTCAGCAGAATCCAGAGTTCCAGTGTCCTCACTGCCATTATTATCAATCAATATGTCCCCATCCTAAGTTTCAGGATCCCATTCTTTTCCAATAACTGCCTTTACTTTAACAGCAGACCCCCTGAGAGGTTGAGGTTTTAGTTTATGTTGTAAATCTGCTATTCTCACGAGACTCTGGGTCTGGTTTTCAGAAATCTCAAGTCTTCAGCAACAGGAAATAAGATTTTCTTTCATGGCACACATAGAGACCTTTACATCTGTCATATGGCACTTAAGTCTCAAATTTGAAGCCTTTAGCTCATCCCTTTCTCTTATAACTTTATCCAGCATATCTAAGAGCAACCAGCCAACAACATTATACCTCTTACTCTGCAAAACTCTATTAAGATTTCAAAAACACTGTCACCCAGAGTATTGCTTTGTACATGAGTATGATTAGGAGAATCAAATGGTGATATTTTGAGTATCTCCATTGCCAACTCATGCCATGGACTGTCAGTGCCATCTTGATTATTGGAAATGAAGTCATTAGTGCCTTTGAATCTAATCAGAGTAGAAAACCAATTGTAAATGCCCATTTTAAGATTCTGTTTCTTGAGAACCACTCCTGGTACCCAGTTGTATTAGTTAGGGTTCTCTAGGGAAACAGAATCAACAAGAGATATCTATAAATGTAAGATTTTATAAAAGTGTCTCATGCAACTGTGGGCATGCATGAGTCCAAATGCCATAGGGCAGGCAGCAAACAGGCATCTCCAATGAAGGTGTTTAATGAACTCCTCAGGAAACACTTTGCTGGCTAGCTGAAGAAGTGAAGGTCCTCTATTGTCTCACTTAAAAGTATTCAACTGATTGGATTAAATCCGGCTGATCGAATTCTCTCACTGCAGAAGACATGCCCTTTGTTGATGTAATCAGTCACAGCTGCAGTCAATTGACTGATGATTTAATAAACCAGCCTTCTGGTTCACTAACCAGCCACAAGTGTCCTTGCAGTAATGATTAGGTCAGTGCTTGCTTGACCAGAAACCTGGAGACAATCACCTGGCCAAATTAACACATGAATCTAACTATCACATATATCTTTTTTTGTCTTCTTTTTACTTTATTATCACTTCCTTTTCTGAATGGTTGATCTTTTGTGATGTATTTGACTGATCCCTTTCTCATTTCTGTTTCTGTATATTTCTTAAATCCTTTCTTTGTGGTTACCCTGGGGTTTATTTTACACAGCCTACATCTTAATCTACCAATTTGAAAAGATACCAATTTAGTACATTCTGTGTCCCTTAACCCTCTGTTTCCCTCTTTATATTGTTTTGGTCCCACCTTACCACTTTATGTTTTACATGTCCATTATCCAGAAATATGCATTTTTTTCAATTTTATTCTGATTCTTATATGAATTGAAGAGTAGAGTTGTATATTAAGGACACAGTACTATTGGGTTTTGCCTTTACCCTTTTAGTTATCCTTACTGATGATCTTCATTTCTTCACACAATTCTAAGCCACTCTCCTGTCTTCTCCTTTCAACCTGCAGAACTCCCTTTAGTAATTCTTGAAAGGCAGATCACTTGTTGACAAACTCTCTCACTTTCTGCTTCTCTGTGAATACTTAACATTCTCCCTCATTTTTGAATGACAGTTTTACCAGATAAAGAAATTTGGGCTGGCAGTTTTTCTCTTTCAGTACCTTAAATATATCATACCACTACCTTCTTATCTCCATAGTTTCTGAGGAGAAATCAGCACTTACTCTTATTGTGGATCCCTTGTATGTGATGAATCACTTTTGTCTTTCTACTTTCAGAATTATCTCTCTCTCTTTCTTTCTCTCTCTCTCTCTCTTTCAGCATTTGACATTCTGATTAGTATGTGTCTTGGAGCAGGTCTATTAGGATTTATTCTGTTTGGAGTACATTGCACTTCTTGGACATGCATGTTTATGTCTTTCATAAGAGTTGGAAAGAATTCAGCAACTTCAGCAGTGCATTTCATGGTATCTGCTTTAAGCAGCCTAGGAAACTAAAACAGGACTCAACATATTCTATTTGCCACCATGTGGCTCTTTGGTCTTTAGAGATAGTGCTATATAAAGGCCCAATGTTGTTCTGTTTGTCTGGACATTCAACAGCATTAGTACCTAGATCAGACTTAGTAGCTGGAGACCTGTGCTATCGGGCCCATGCATAGCTTCTACCTGGAACCTCATGCTGCTACTTCATCTAGGCACTAAATGTGCCAGTACTGAGGTAGCTAACGAAAAGGCTGGCTGACATCAACTGGCTGAATAATTTTGTCTACTTATTATCCTAAAACATGCTTTCTGTAGTAATTAACATATGACACAAAGATCTTCACACTTTGTGTCTAGTCCCATAGGTCTATCCATATACTGCCCCTTTCTAGAGGTCTTTACTTCTAATTTTCAAAATTGTCTTCCATCTAGACCCTTGACATATCAGCCAAGCCATTTGGCCATGTATCTAGATACACAATTACTTTAAGCCTCTTCTTTTTCCATGCAAAGTAGATTATAAGGTGAGCAGCCCAAAGTTCAGCCTCCTGGGAAGCTTTCACCTTACTGCTGTCTTTCCACATTTGAAACAGCCAGCAGTCCATTTTTGGCTTGCATCCATATCCTGAACTGATCTGCCATTGAATCAAGCTCAGTCTTTTTATAATGGCAAGTCCCCATTTAGCCATAGTTGCAGCCGAGGGAGATGAAGTGGTACAAAAGTGTTTGATGACATGGGGACTTCAGCCACCTGCTTATATTGCTTTCTTGTGCCCTCTGGTTCTGCTCATGCCCAATCCTGACTGTGCTACTTTCATCTTATGATGGAGTGCTGGTGGGCTTGACTGTGTTAATGACTTGGTAAGTCTAACAAAATCCAGCCCATGACAGGCAGTTCTATCACAAGATCACTTAATGCCCATTGTCAGGTGGTCCATCTTTACCTTTGGGTAGTGTGCCAGGTGCTATTATGATAATTATATATACAAATATTTAACATATATTTAACATTTTAACTGATCAATAAACAGAGAAATGTGATGGCCTGTAGACTCTCCAGACAGTCCAGGTCTCTTTGAAATACATTATGATAGAGGGTAGAAAAGCCAAAATAGCTCTTGGGCAAGACTGTAAATATGTGCTGTTGTCCTTCCCATGAATATGAACTTCTTCTAGTCTTCTTTCCTGATGAGGATAGAAACCTCACCAGATTAACAGCAACATACTATTTACCTGGGACTATGTTATTCTTCTTTAGCAAGATACACATCAGGCCCTACAACTGTAATTGAGACTACTACTAGGTTAAGTTTGCAGTAGTGTACTCTCATCCTATAGGAACTTTCTGGGTTTTGTAGGGTCCAATTTGATGAATTAAATGGGGAGTCAGTGGGTATCACCCCCTTCGTGCTCTTTAGGTCCTTAAGAGTATTAGTAATCTCTGCCATGTGATACTATTTTTGGTCTACTATCTTTGCTGGGGAGAGAAAATGAGCAGTTTCAGAGTTTCCACTTGGCCTTCCTCACTGGCCCAGGAATCAGTGTAAGGATTTTGTCAACTACCAAGTATGTCCAGTCCAATGATACATTCAGGGTCTAGGGAAGTGACAACTGTGAACACAGTAGACCCAACTGTGAGCCAGGCCTGGGCCAGGACTCCATTTATTACCCAGCTTCTATAGCCTCCCACTTTAACAGAGGAGCCATGATGCCACGTCAAGTTACTAGATATCAATAACAATTCACACCCCATGTCCAGCAGACCTCAAAATGTCTGTGTAATCCCCTTTCTCAGAGGTATAGGTTTCTAGGTAAGTGGCAAAAGGTCCCTTTGGGGAGTGCATAGGGATTTCATTATCATATATGTCTGCCAAGCATCCTTTTACCTGGGGACTAACCTTTCCTATGGTTTATGGGCTCCAGGTGTGAAAACTGGCCCAGATCTGGAAACTAGGCAAGGAGCAACTGCCTTTATTCTTATCATCCATCCTTGCATTCTATTATTTTTATCAACCGAACAATAAACTTTTTGGCTGCTGTTCTGGTTTGCTAATGCTGCCCTTTTGCAAACTACCAGAAATGGATTGGCTTTTATAAAGGGGGTTTATTTGGTTACAAAGTTACAGTCTTAAGGCCATAAAGTGTCCAAGGTAAGGCATCAACAATAGGGTATCTTCACTGGAGGATGGCCAGTGGTGTCTGGAAAACCTCTGTTAGCTGGGAAGGCACGTGGCTGGCATCTTCTTGCTGCCAGGTTGTGTTTCAAAATGGCATTCTCCAAAATGTCAGTGTCAGCTTATAATGGCCATCTTCAAAATGTGTTATTCAGCTGCAGCTCCTCTCTCAGCTCCTATGCGTTCTTTGAAGTGTCCCTCTTGGCTGTAGCAAGGTTGCTCCTTCTGTCTGAGCTTATATAATGCTCCAGTAAACTAATCAAGGCCCAGGCTGAATGAGCAGGGTCACACCTCCATGGAAATTATCTACTCAGAGTTATCACTTACAGTTGGGTGGGTCACAACTCCATGGAAACAATCAAAGAATTACAATCTAATCAACACTAATATGTCTTCCCACACAAGATTGCATCAAAGATAACAGCATTTTGGGGGACATAATACATCCAAACCGGCACAGCTTCCCATATTGTTCCTGGGGATATCGTATTCTATTAAGCATATCTGTAGTTCTGTGTAGTTCCAACTCCTAAATGCACTACAGTCTTGTTACCCATTTTAGTAAATGTGCCCACCTTGCTTATGATGGTTAAGTGCTGCTGTCTGGTCTATTTCAGGATCCTGTTAACTTCTTTGCTATCAAGTAGCTAGTTTTAACAGCAACTCCTACTGTCCTCCCTGGCGTATGATGGAGAGCTGGTGCTTTTCTCATCAATGCATTTACTATTACTTTAATAAATGGAGTTTTCTTTGGTCCTCAGTTGATTCTGCAGATGTGGGCTTTCCCGACTCACCTAGTATATCCATTCTAGCATGATTACTTCCCTGAGGCTTTTTTCCCCATTCTTCCACCACCTGCCATGGAAGTTCTGCCATTTCTAATTCCCTTTGATTAGGCTACCAATATCTCCAATCTCTTCTCAGTACCCTCTTCTAAGGTCTTTGCCAGAGTGTCTAATTTTTTTTATCATGAAAGAGTGATCATGTATCACTAAACATCTCTCATCCAACTTTATGTTCTATCCTGCCTTGATCTAGCATCATCAGGATCCAAATCAATATATATTCTTCTGCTTGCAAATAGCCATCAGTCCAGTACCTATTCAAAGATGTAGTCTGTTTTATCCTTTTCAGGCCCAGCTAAGGGTCTGAGTTGTCCCTAGTTATTGGTCTCTTGGTCAGAAGGGGAGAGGGGCAGATACTGAGGGTGATGAATCATGTCTTGCAAGGCAGAGACCTCTGCATCAGCTCTGAACCAAGGGGAAGTATTTGCCTTTAACAGGAGGAAGGGGGAGTTTTCTGCAAGCCTAGAAGATTCAGGGAAATCTGGGAATTTAAGACTTTTGAGTCAATCAAACCAGGTGTTTCCAACCCAAGTCTCAGGGTCTCAGTATTGCCCAACCAGGCCCAGATGTTGAAATAGCAGACTTGCTGGAGTGGAGAATTTAACCTTCTCTTGAGCCTCCTACCCTCATTATTAAGTGCTGGGCCTGATCTTCTATTTTAACTGATCTAGATCTACAGGAGATGAGAGTTCATTATGCTGTCTCTGATGTTCACATTTCACCTAAATTGTGATTGATTACTCCCTACCTCTATTATTTGTTTCCAATGCATCGATCTCATCTGCTGTCTTTATAATTACTTCCCATAAACTCCTCAAATGCCTGAGATACTTCACCTAGCAGTATGGTCTCTTCTAACTCTATCCCATCCTAGTTCACTTACAATGAAAATTTTAACAACTGCTTTGAGTATCTCTTGAGTGAGATACCGTGGATTCTACTAATATCCTCTTTTCTATTTCTTTGCTTTCTGTTTCATTACTATGTACCCTTATCTCTATTATTTTCTTCTTTCAACTTCCTTTGGGTTTATTCTCTTGTTCTTTTCCTTAATTCATTAGTTAGTTACCTCACTTGTTAATTTTCAATTTTTAGTAGGGAATATAAACATACATGTTTTAAATATCTAAGTACTGCTTTAATTATGTATATATTGATATGCCATCTTTTCATATCATTTAGTTTTAAATATGTTCTGATTCTTATTATAATTCATCTTCATTTCTTGAATATTTGGAAGTATGCTTTTTTTTTAATTTCCAAAATTTTTGGATTTCTTTAGGTCAACTTTCTGCTACTGCTAATGGTAGTGTTTTGTAGTCTATATATACCAATTCTAAAATGTGTTACTTACATTTAGGCCTCATATATCTGGTCAATTTTTATAAATATTTCAAATGTGTTTGCAAAGGGTGGGGATTCTCTAATTGTTGATTATAGAGTTCTATAACATCTATACAGCTTTACCAATTTTATGGCAGTTAACTACTTAGAATGACATGCTAAAATCTCTCACTGCATTTGCGGATTTGTCAGTTACTTTTTTGTAACTCTATTAATTTGGCTCCTATTTATTTTGAGACTATATTATTAGGTAACTACAATTTAAGAACTGGTGTATCTTCCTGATGAATTTTTACTTTTATTATTATGTAGTATATAGTGACAACTTCTTTCCCTAATAAGACCTTTGCTATAAAAATCTAGTTTATCTGATATTAATATAGCTATACTATCTTTTTGGTTTATGTTTGCTTTACATATCAACAGTAGAAACCTGGATCTACTGTGTATGTGTGCATGCGTGTGTGTGTGTGTGTCTTAATCCAATCTGAAAGTTTCTTTTAATTGTCAAGTCTAATCTACTTACACGTGTTGTGGCCACTAATATATTTCTATTATTTTATTTTATGCTTTCTATTTGCCATTTGTATCAAGTTAGGTATAGGCTTGGATGGTTAACAAGTGGTTTAAACAAACAAAGTTCATTTTTCACATAACAGACTAAGTATTTGTGGTCCAGAGTTGATATGTGGTTCCCCAGTAAGAGTGGCTCCTTCTGAATTGTTCTGATACCCTGACTTACATCTCACAGCCCAAGATGGCTGCCCCAACTCTGCATGTGAATTTTTGTCACTCTCATTCACATCACACTGGCTATAATGTGATCACATGATCATCTAGCCAAAGAAAGCTGAGAATTATACTCTTTGGTGGTCATGTGCCATCTACAAGTTCTACCACTGTGGAAGAAAGGAGGACAGAATTGGGGACCAGTTGGTCACAGCATGCTTTTACTCTGCCCCCCCCCCCCACCTTTCCTCCTTTCTATAGAGGAAGCAAAGAGTGGTGGCTTAAAGTGTAGAGTGTGGAGGCAGACTGGTTTGAATCCTGACTCTCTCACTTACTGTGTGATCTTGGGCATATTGTGTCTATGTGCTTCATTTGTAAAATAGGGATAATGATATTGTAACACAATGAATTCAGAGCAAAGGAGGATTTTCTGGGGAGGTAATTAAGCTTCAGGGCCCTTTAATTGCAAAAGCTTTGTTCCTAATTTTGATTTATTTTCACAAAGAGACCCCTAAAATTGTTTAAGCTTCAGGTCCCATAAAACCTGGATCTGCTCCAGCTCAATAGTTGTTACAAAAATTAAATTTGTTAGTGTATGTAAAGTCCTTAGAATAGAGCCTGTCATGTAACAAGCATTAAGTAAGTGTTGGCTATTATCCTATAGAATTGATTGCATTTTCTTTATCCTTCACTACTGTTTTGGAAGTTATGAATTCTTTTTCTATTTTTCTGTCGGTTGTTCTTAAAAACTTCACATGCATCCTTTACTTAACGATGTCTAAAGTTAAACAGTATTCTGGCTGCCTGAATAATTCAAGAATATTAGTATATTTAAATTCCAGTTACTTCCATTTAGCTTGCATGTGTTGTCTTAAGTTTCACCTTGTTTTTTTTAAACCTTATGAAATAATTTTAAAAAAATGAAAAACATTTCAAACAAAACCAAAGCAAAGGAATAAGAAAAAACAAATAACTTAAAATAACTACATTGCCTCCAACATGTTCCTACCATACCCCAAGAGAATAGACAGACTCTAACCCAACAAAGGAAGAAGAAAAACAAATAACCTAAAATAACTACATTTCTGTGAACTTGCTCCTACCCCCCAGAAATTAATAAACCATAATCATTCCTGAACATTCCCAGAACGTTAAGATTACCCTCATTAACTAATCTGTTCTTATTAGATTATCGTTCTCCCTTCACTACTTGGTGTCTATCACTAGGTCCCCTACATTCTACAATATAAACCATTTATTTTACATTTTTCACAGTGTTTACATTAGTGGTAACATACAATATTTCTCTTTTTGTGCCTGGCTTATTTCACTCAGCATTATGTCTTCAAGTTTCATCCATGTTATCATATGTTTCATGACATCGTTCCTTCTTACTGCTGTGTAGTATTCCATCATGTGTATATACCACATTTTGTTTATCCACTCATCTGTTGAAGGACATTTGGGTTGTTTCCAACTCTTGTCAATTGTGAATATTGCTGGTATGAACATTGGCATGCAGATATCTGTTCATGTCACTGCTTTCAGATCTTTCAGGTATATACCAAAAAGTGCAATTGCTAGATCAAAGGGTAACTCTATATCTAGTTTTCTAAGGAACTGCCAGACTGTCTTCCAGAGTGGCTGTACCATTATACAGTCCCACCAACAATGAATAAGAGTTCCAATTTTCCCACATCCTCTCCAGCATTTTTAGTTGCCTGTTTGTTTAATGGCAGCCAATCTAATTCGTGTGAGATGATATCTCATTGTGATCTTAATTTGCATCTCCCTAATAGTTAGTGAAGCTGAATATTTTTTTATGTGCTTTTGGCCATTTGTATTTCCTCTTCAGAGAAAATAATATCATTGTCTATACTATCATTGTTGAGTTGTAGGATTTCTTTATATTTGCAAGATATCAGTCTTTTGTCAGATACATGATTTCCAAATACTTTTTCCCATTGAGTTGGCTGCCTGTTCATCCTTTTGACAAATTCCTTTTAGATACAAAAGACTTCAAGTTTCAGGAGTTCCCATTCATCTATTTTTTCTTTTGTTGCTTGTGCTTTGGATGTAATGTCTAGGAAGTGACCTCCTAATATAAGGTTTACAAGATGTTTCCCTACATTACCTTCTAGGAGTTTTATGGTATTGTCTCTTATATTGAGGTCTTCAATCCATTTTGAGTTAATTTTTGTGTAGAGTGTGAGTTAAGGGTCCTCTTCCATTCTTTTTGATATGGATATCCAGCTCTCCCAGCCCCATTTGTTGAATAGACTGTTATGTCCCAGTTCAATGGTTTGGGGGGCCTTATCAAAGATCAGTCAACCATAGATCTGGGGGGGTGGGGTCTATCTCCAAATTCTCTTTGTGCCAGTACCATGCTGTTTTGACTACTGTGGCTTTATAATAAGCTTCAAAGTCAGGGAGGGCAAGGCCTCCCACTTCATTTTTCTGTTTTAGAATATTCTTAGCAATTTAAGGCATCTTCCCCTTCCATATAAATTTGTTACCTAACTTTTCCAAGTCTGCAAAGTAGTTTGTTGGAATTTTGATTAGAATTGCATTGAATCTGTAGGTGAGTTTGGGTAGAACTGACATCTTAATAACATTTGGTCTTCCTAGCCATGAACAAGGAATATTTTTCCATCTTTTTAGGTCCCCTTCTATTTCCTTTAGTAAAGTTATGTGGTTTTCTATGTATAGGTCTTTTACATCTTTGGTTAAGTTTATTCCTAGGTACTTGATTTTTTCAGTTGCTATAAGGATAGTATCTTTTCCTTGAATGTCTCTTCAGTTAGGACATTTCTAGTGTATAGAAACATTACTGACTCATGTGCATTAACCTTGTATCCCACTACTTTGCTAAAATTGTTTATTAGCTCAAGTAGCTCTATTGTCGATTTCTCAGGGTTTTACAGATATAAGATCATATCATCTGCAAATAATGACAGTTTGCTTCTTCCTTTTCAATTTGGATGCCTTTTATTCCTCTGTCTTGTTGGATTGCTCTGACTAGCACTTCTAGCATGATGTTGAATAACAGTGGTGACAGCAGGCATCATTGTCTCATTCCTGATCTCAGAGGGAAGGCTTTCAGTCTCCTGCCATTGAGTACTATGCTGGCTGTGGATTTTTCATATATGGCCTTTATCATATTAAGGAAGTTTCCTTCAATTCCTCACTTTTGAAGTGTTTTTATCAAAAAGAATCCTGGACTTTGTTGAATGCTTTTTCAGCATCTATTGAGATGATCATTTGATTTTTCCTTTTTGATTTGTTAATGTGTTGTATTACATTGATTGATTTTCTTATATTGAACCATCCTTGCATGCCTGGGATGAACCCCACTTGGTCATGGTGTATGACTTTTTAAATGTGTCTTTGGATTTGATTTGCAAGTACTTTGTTGAGAAGTTTTGCATCTATATTCATTAGGGAGATTGGCCTGCAGTTTTCTTTTCTTGCAGATTTTTACCTGGTTTTGGTATTAGAGTGATGTTAGCTACATAAAATGAATTAGGTAGTGTTCCATTTTCTTCAATATTTTGAAAGAGTTCAAGTAAGAATAGCGTCAGTTTTTTTTGGAAAGTTTGGTAGAATTCCCCTCTAAAGCCATCTGGCCCTGGGCATTTATTTGTGGGAAGCTTTTTGATGACTGATTGGATCTCTTTGCTTGTGATTGGTTGGTTGAGGTCTTCTATTTCTTCTCTGGTCAGTCTAGGTTGTTCATGCCTTTCCAGGAAATTGTCCATTTCCTCTACATTATTTGTTGGCATACAGTTGTTCATAGTATTCTCTCATAATTGTTTTAATATCTGCAGGATCTGCAGTAATGTCATCTCTATTTTTTTTTTTTTTTTCTTAATGTATGTCTTCTCTCTTTTTGATTTTGTCAGTCTAGCCGGGAGCTTGTCAATCTTGTTGATCTTCTCAAAGAACCAACTTTTGGTGTTATTTATTCTATTTTTGTTGTTGTTATTGTTCTCTGTATCATTTATGTCTGCTTTAATCCTTATTTCTTTTCTTCCACTTGGTTTAGGATTAGTTTGCTGTTCATTTCCTAGCTTCTTCCATTGCTCCATTAGTTCTTTGATTTTAGCTCTTTCTTCCTTTTCAATGTATGCATTTAGAGCTATAAATTTCTCCCTCAATACTGCCTTGCTGCATCCCATAAGTTTTGATATGTTGTGTTCTCATTTTCATTCATCTCTCAATATTTAGCAATCTCTCTTGCTATTTCTTCTTTAGGAGTGTGTTGTTTAACCTCCAGGTGTTTGTGAATTTTCTAAGTCTCTGATGGCTATTGACTTCTAGTTGTATTCCATTGTGATCAGAGAATGTGCTTTGAATAATTTCAATCTTTTTAAATTTATTGAGGCTTGTTTTATGGCCCAGCATATGGTCTATTCTGGAAAGTTCCATGAACACTAGAGAAGAATATGTATCCTGGTGATTTGGGATGTAATGTTCTATATATGCCTGTTAAATCAAATTCATTCATCAGATTGTTTAGGTTTTCAATTCCTTATTGGTCCTCTGTCTGGTTGATGTATCTATAGGACAGAGTGATGTATTGAAGTCTCCCACAATTGTTTTGGAAGCATCTATTACTTCCTTCAGTTTTGCCAATATTTGTCTCATATATTTTGGGGCACCTTGATTGGGTGCATAGACATTTATGATTTTTATTTCTTCTCATTGAATTGTCCCTTTCATTAGTATAGGGACCTTCTTTGTCTCTTATAACATCTTTGCCTTTAAAGTCTATTTTATCTGAAATTAATCTTGCTAGTCCTGCTTTCTTTTGGCTGTAGCTTGCATGGAATATTTTTTTCCATCCTTTCACTTTCAATTTCTTTGTGTCCCTGTGTCTAAGATGAGTTTCTTATAAGCAACATATTGATGGCTCATATTTTTTAATCCATTCTGCCAATCTATATCTAATTGGGGAGTTTAATCCATTCACATTCAATGTTTATTATTGTGAAGGCATTTCTTGAATCAGCCACCGTATCCTTTGGTTTATGTTTGTCAGATATATCCCCCCCCCCTCTTTATTTCCTTTAATGTATTCTTAGTAAAGCTCTTTAGTTCTGAACTCTTCTCCATACCTGTCTCTCTTTTCTTTGTTTCTCTGCTGGTAGGGCTCCCTTTAATATCTCAAGTGGGGTAGGTCTCTTGTTAGCAAATTTTCTCAGCATTTGTTTGTCTATGAAGATTTTAAGCTCTCCCTCAAATTTGAAGGAGAGCTTTGCTGGATAAAGAATTCTTGGTTGATAATTTTTCTCTTTCAGAATTTTAAATATGTCATACCACTACCTTCTTCAAATTTGAAAGAGAGCTTTGCTGGATAAAGAATTCTTGGTTGATAATTTTTCTCTTTCAGAATTTTAAATATGTCATACCACTGTTTAGTCTTATGTTGTTTCCCTTGTACGTGGTGAATTGCTTCTCTCTTACTGCTTTTGGAACTTGCTCCTTCTCTTCAGCATTTGACAATCTGATCAGAATATGTCTTGGAGTGGTTTTATTTGGATTTATTCTGTTTGGAGTTCATTGGGCATCTATGATTTACATATTTATGTTGTTTAGAAGGGTTTGGAAGCTTTCCCCAACAATTTTTTTGACTACTCTCCCTAGACCTTTACCCTTCTCTTCCCCTTCTCTAACACCAATGATTCTTATATTTGTGTGCTTTATGTAGTCCATCATATCCCTGAGATCTGTTTCAATTTTTTTTTTTTTTCTACACTCTTTCTTCTGTACTTTCACTTGATAGGGTTATTTTAGGATATGCAGACTTATTTGAACAATTATCTATAATTTGTTAGAGCTACAGCTGGGTGGAGTGCACTTTCTCTGACTTCCAGCAGATGGCACACCCAAGACACCTATTACCCTAAAGCCAGTTCCCCCCAATTTCATCTATGCAGTGAGGGCCCTAATCTTGTTGGGGTCTGATGGGTGCACCAAATTTCCATGTGTAGTTTCTGCAGCCAGCCCTGAAGATGGTGGGTGTGTCCTGTGCCGTTAGGGAGGGAAGTCAGCTTTAAAAGTCAAATCTCCCAGTAATTCCTGGAGAGTTAAAGCTGTTGCAGGAGCCCAACCCTTTGTCTCAGACTCCCCACAGTTCCTCTCTCTGCCACAGGCCCTCAAATCCCTGGGATTGGTGTAAGGCCTTGGGACTTCTGCGCGGGACCCTGCCTCCAAGCCATGCCCTCCATGGGCCTCCACAGAGGAAGACTGTGCAATATCACAGTCAAGTGGAATCCCTAAGAGAAGATCTGCACCGGTGCACCACGCAGGGGCAATCCCAGCCCGCCGAGATGACTGTATGGGACATGGTAATTCCTTCTTCTGCAGACCTCTGCCTTCCTAACTCCAGGATAATTAGCTGTGGGTGTGCAAAAGGCTATCGTCCACGCTAGATACTGAGGCAGGTGCCCGGGACACAGAAGGCACTCCCCACCGCGCTCAACTGCGCAGCTCTCGCTGCTGGATCCACAGCGCTTTTGGGGTTTTTAAAATTAATCCATCTCCAAACACCGACCCCAGGTTTCTCCTGCTTCTCCAGCAGCCTTACTCATTTCTGAGTGCAGGCTCTCGGTTTCACCAAGTGCATAGTCCCTGTGGATTTAGCAGACCTTTTCCAGCTGGTGCAATGCTGGAACTTGTTTCACCTTGTTTTTATACCCTCAAATTACCCATTATTGTTGTTATAGTTACTGTTTTTTTTCAATGGTTAGATTTCCTCAACCTTTACAAATTTCTTTGCTCATCATTGTTTATTATGTTTACTCAGTCCTTGAGGGGCTAGTTTATTAAGTTTTCAGGTTATTATAGTTACTAATTCATTATTCACACTTCTCTAATAGGAATTTTGCTGTATTCTTTGCCCCCATTTTAGAAAAACTGCTCTTTGTAAAGTCACAAATGACCTTCATGTTATCAAATTTAATAAATGTTTCCAAATCATTTTATTTTAAAATCTTGTGTGTACATGTTTAATTTATATTATTTTTAAATGGGTTTTTTCATGCATGGAATATAGTATTTTCTTTTCATCTTCTGTTCACATACACTCTCTTCTCCTCACTGCTACCACCAAAATCCAAATACTACTCCACCCATCCTCTCCAGAAAAACCACATTAATCATATAGAATATATCATTTTCCCCATGCACAGAGAATATAAAAACATATATATGTATACACACACATTACCCAAAGTGTCTTTCTCTTACACACACACTTACACAAATGGGGTTAAACATGCCATACTGCCTCTTGCTTTTTTTTCCCACCACTACTGCATAGAAATACTGAGTCAGCTTGTACAGCTTTATTTTTTTCTTTTTAATAGCTGCACAAGTGTTCCATAGTATGTTCACATTCATTCAACCATTCCTCTATTAACATACATTTACTTTGTTTCCAGGTACTTTCCCACAAAGATGAATATTATGACATAAAAAACAATATTGTAACGAACAACAAATACATGTTTATACATACTGTTGCTTTTATTTCTATGGGATTTCTGTGACAAAGGATATATTAATTGCATTTTTCCAAATGTTACCAAATTGTTTCCAAAGAATGTTAACAATTCACATTTTTACCACTTAATGTATGAGAGTACTTTCTCCCCTTCTGTCTGATAGGGTGTAAGGTGACAACCCTTTGATATTTGCTTGTCCCTGATTTCTATTGAGTTTGAGCATGTTACACATTTTGGATATTTGAATTTGCTCCTTGATGGTTATGTTGCATTATCTACCCATGTTTTTTGTTTGCCTTTTTTCTTGTCCATTTGTTAAGTGTACTTTTGTATATTATGTATACATATCATATGTGCATTTTGTAAATTACATATTTTGTATATTATTGTCTATTATATAACATAATTAGTACAGTGTAGATGTTAACCTTTGTAACCCACATTGCAATTTTCCATTTTTCACAGGTCTTTTGACTTTGTTTAAAACATCTTTGGTCACATGTGTTATCTTTTGCCACATAGGCTTCCCATCCTTAGCCTTCTATTCTTTCTATATATGTATGTGTGTGTGCTTGTGCACACACCTGTAAAGGCTTTTAGGGTAAATTGGGGATCCAATTCCGTTTTCTGTTTGAATTGAAATACCACATTTATCATATATTAAATTCTATTTCTAGATTCTCAATTATTTTCTACCAATCCTGTTTGTTCTCATTTTTATTAATTTTATCTTATTAATTTGATACCAATGGCTTTATAGTAGGCGCTGATATCTGATAAAAGAAGTTCCACTTACTAGTCATTTTTGTAACTTTTCTTGGCTTTTTCTTTATGAACTTTAAGATCATTTACTCCAACTTAAAAATGCTTGTCTTAGTTTTGCATGGCCACTGTATCTCTGCCACTGTCACATGGCCATCTTTCTCTCTGTATCTGTGTCCAAATTTCCTCTCCTTATCAGGACACTACTCATATTGGATTAGGTTCTACCCTGATCCAGTTTGGTTTCATCTTGCCTAATAACATCTTCAAAGATGTTATTTACAACTAAGTTCACATTCAGGGGACCAGGGGTTAGGACTTATCATGTAGTTTGGGCAACACAATTCAATCCAACAATGGTCTTTTGATTCTAAACTACATCAAATTTACATATTAATTTTGAGAGTTTCTATCTTTACAATACTAAGTATTCTTTCCCTTGTTTAAATCTTGTTCAGTGGCTTTGGTAACATTTCTATAGTTTTTCTCCATATAGGTTTTGTACCTTTCCTGGCAAATTTATTTTACATTATTTTTACTGCTATTTCGATTGGAAAATTTTACCCACTAGCATTTCAATGTGCTTATTGCTATTAATTTTTGTATATTTATCATTTCCAAATACTTTACCAAAAATCTGTTTTTTCCTATTCCAGACATATAATCTTATCAACCAAATTTTTTTATTTTCCTGTTTGTAATGATTATTTCATCTCATTGCATTTACTGGGTCTTCCAAGACATTTAGTATTAAATGATGACAGTAGTCATTCCTGTTAGTTCCTGATTCTGAAAGTTTTTGTTTACCATTTAAAATATTGTAGGTGTTTCATAAGTAGCCATTATACATAAATAGTTTCTTTCAACTTCTATTTTACTCAGTAATCTTCATTGGGAATGAGTGCTGAATCTTAGCAATAATCCTTTTGGCTATCTATTGGTATGATATTTTCTCTCCTTTAAATAATTAACAGACTTAGTGACACTGAAACAACCCTGAATGCCTGAATTACAATCTTCACCAGTGTATTAAGTGCAGAATTTTATTTAGAATTTTCATCCATATGCATAAGTGAGATTGATCTATGGTTCTTTTTCTATTTTTCAGGTTTTCATATTATTGTTATAGTGGCTATATGAAATGAATACTATTGGGATTATCTTCCTTCCAATACTAGATATATGAAATGAATACTATTGCAATTGTCTTCCTTGGAACTCTAGTACTTTCAAAATATTTTTAAAAATCATTTCCCGTCCTATTTTTTGATAATTGGTCTATTAATTTTAAATTTCTTGGGTCCATTTTGGTCATTTATGTTTTTCTAGGAAATTATCCATTTCCTCTATGTTTTCCAATGTATTGCTACACAGTTGCATGCACCATTTTAAAGTGAACAGCTTTCTATCATAATCTTATTTCACTTCTTGACAGCATTCGACATAGTTGAACACTCTGTCCTTCTGAGTTTTGAAAATTTGTGGAATGGATGGGATTGAGTCACATATTTAGTGTGGTAATGCAGAGGAATGTATGATGGATATTAACAGGAAATTAAGTTGTTGACATATTTATTTACTCAACAGTATAGGGTTCATCTGTAATTATGTAATTTATGATCCTTTCCCCCCTTTTCATATTATTTTGGAAAATTACAGATACATAACAGAGATCAGGAATTTGTTAATATTGTGGCTGACCTATTTTAATAAGTGTCCAAAAAGAATAAAATCATAAATAAAATCTCCCACAATAATTGTCGGAAATATAATTTTTTTGTTTTATAAGCAAAGAATCAAACATTTAAACCAAAGTAAAGAGAGTAATGTCATCTCTTCAGCTGAAAGTCATAGATGCCTTTCTCAGCAGGTTTTCAATGTCCTTCAAGACAATAACTATTACAAAATTGCATGATACAATTGATAATTACATACTAAAATATGGACTGTATCTCTTGTATTAATGTTTGCTACAACTTTACCAAACTGTAGTTTTGCAAAAGATAAAAGTAGTTGACCGGCTCTGCACAATAAAATGAACTTCCAGTAAAAGAAAGGACATTAGGACAAACTAAAAGCACATCAGATGATACAACACAGCTTAAACATACAAACAAGACAGGAAACAGCTGTGCTGGTATTCTGCAATCCAACCTGGATAATGCCAGTGGGCTACATGGCCAGCAAGACAGTGAGGTAGTCATGGTACTGCTGTTCACATGGTTTTTACACAGGATTTTTCGTCCTCCCTAAGGTAGAGGAGGTCATCTGGTACAATTTATGTGATTGAAACCACTGTTGGTTTATTTAGTTTTCCTCATGCTTTAAAAAATTAATTTATGTAGTGAATTAGTCACTAAATTGGAAAATGTTAACAAGTGAATTGAAAAACTTCTTGTGATAAAGCCTTCAAATACCAAGGAATGAGTTAAGTATTTTCTGCCTGAATGTAGCACTTTAAGCACTAAGTTTTTAACTGTTTAAAATGGAAACTGGTATCACTGAATGAAACATACATCCTACCTTCTTAAATACCATATACTGTTAATCTCAATTCAAATTCATTATTAAACATCACTTGTGCAATTTGATCACAGTGATGCCCTCAGAGACTATTGAGAATCCTGTTAAATTCTTACCTGCTATGCCTTCAATGTTTGCTTTAAATTTATTTTTTGCTCTCCTCCCCTGCTCTCAGCTGCCATATTTTATTGGGCACCTTCCTGTAGGAGCACTCTTTCAATATTTGCGATTTGTTCACGAGCAGAAATCAGGTCACCAAATTTGTTAGAATTGGGTGTGAAGAATAAGTAGACTCCAAAGGCAGGATGAGGCACTCATGAGTACAGAGAATGAGTATTTGTGTACCATCTCTCCTGCTCCTCTCCAGATTGGTGATACTGCCAAAACTAAATTCTGAATAGGTGAAGTTAGATGTTTCTGGTAGGTATCAAAGAAAACAAACACCACAGTTTCTTAAGAACCCTATTAAACAGAAGTTTTAAAACTCTTCACAGAGGAAGAGTCTGATAGCAAGTTTCCAAAGAGATCATTGAGAAGGTAGAACCATATAAATCAGCAGCTGGCTTAATTGGCTTCCCATAAATGTAACAAATTAGGTTACAAAATCCAAAAGCAATTTAATGAATCATCAAATGAAACACTGAACTCAAAGCTTAATTACCCATTTGAATGAATCATTAATACTTCTAGCCTGCTCAATGCCTGATATTTATGTAATGATGGTGCTCATTTGCTGAGTAAGGCAATGCGTAGTTCACTGGGTAAGCAGGACAAGCAGCCCTCATAATGTGACACAGCAATCATAATGTGACACAGTAAAAGCTGGGCTATTTTCTTCTTGTTTCTAAACTCAAGAAATGTATTTCAAGAGCTGGGTTATCATTTGTTATATCAATTCAGGTGCAGTTGCTTATTAGATGCCAGTTTTTTCAGGTAGACATAGTAGAATGCTGTGAATTTACAAGAGGAAGTGATGGCAACGGATAATAATGCTCATGTACAGGAGTCATTACAAAAACAGCTTCCTAATAGCCCCAGGCTTTTGAATTATGTCAATAGGTGCGAAAATATTTGGGCAACACAGCTCTTTAACATTTAAAAAATTGAAAACGGGCACATGCATACAAACAAACCCTTTGTTCTGAGTACAGCCTTACTTCTTGAGTATTAAAATGAACTTTATGAAATGATTAGCTTTCCATTTTTAAAATGTTCTTACGTGACAAAATTGAAATTTTAGTCTCCGTATTTTTAGGAAATTTTACCTTCTGTGAACTGCTAGTATGAGAACCACTAGAACATGTATTAAACAAGAGCAGCTGTGAGTTGCAGTATATAGTTTTACATAAAGAAAAGCATTTCATAACCACAGACCAGGATACCCACACTTTTGGTGACGAGGGTTTTTCCCAAAGCCTTGTAATCAATGTGGAAAAACAGTTAAACTGACACGGAAGCTGTTAAAAGTGGTGAAAAAACAGTCTCAGGAAATATATCCAGAGTCAAAGAAATAAAAGTTATATATCTCCCCCAATGGAGGTTGGGAAGAAGAAGGAGCAACAATAATTTTGCACGTACATCTTGTCAAACTTCTTGAAACCACAAACTACACAAAGGTATTTCTAACCCTAATTAAAAAATTCCTGCCTATGGTCACAAGAAAGTAAAGATCACACAACAGAAAACTATTCAATGTACTGAAATTACATGTAATAAATTAATAATCCAGGTACCATGCTTAGGGCAGTGTCTGGTACATATAAGTGCTCAAAAGCTATTAGCTTTGATTATTAGAAAGATTAGATATGCCTTCCTTCTAAACCTTCTTCACAGAAAAAGGAAGCACAGTGAATGGAATGATTATGTCTTTCATAAACAGATTTAAGGACAGCTATTAATAAGAGAATTGTAATGTAAGATGAAACTAAATAGACTCAGTTAAAAAATTACAAAAGTTTTAAAGATTCTCTGGTAGTTTCTTTTGCAAACTTTTTTGCTTTTTTATATATTTTTTGGTTTACACTGTAATAAACAGACATATGGTCATACCAATACAATTTTAAACACTGAAATCATTTTAATATGAATTCAGATTATGTTCATTTCATTGACCTTCAATTGCAGCAGCCCATGAGTTTAGCTGCATGTGTTGTCACCCCACCTGACCCTGTCACTGAGTCAAACAGCTCAAGATACACACACACACGTACACATAGACACAAACAAGCCTTCCATAAAGTAAACAAATCTTTTACAATGTAAATAGCTGTTCATTTTGGGAACTTTTTATATCCAGTTTACTTCTTGCTTTCTAAATTGGGATAGTCATATTAATTAGACAGTAATCTCTATAAAGCAAAGAATTTATCTCTGAGAAAACTCAAGTAATTCTTGATGGCAATATTTTTCTTATTCATCCAGAAAGAATGGTGTGTAAAAGGCCAAAAGAGGAAAAATTACTTCAAATCATCGAAATGAGAGATCTAAAAAATAATGTATTTAACAGTGTGGAGGAGGGGTAAAAATTTTAAATAAATTCTGTTGAATATATTTATATTCAAAGAAACAGCTCTGGACCCATTGACAAAATTAGGATTTTTCTCAATTAATTACATTACAATCAGAAGTACTGGAAGACATTAATTCTTTGAAGTCATTATGAGAGACTTGCACAATTTAATTTCTACATAAAGGACTTTGAATATACAAAGTATCAAATATAAATAGTGTGGAAAGAAAAATTGGCAGAAAATAATTATTCAATCAGTAGAAATAATTAAGACCACCACGTCAAAGATATTTTATGCACAAAGGATGAGAAAATAGTTATAAGGTTTTACAGCACACAACTGAATTCAATCCTAATATATTACTATTATACTTCTTTCTTCTTCAGTATAAGTGGGCCCACATTATCTCCAGTCAATTCATTGTGTTTATTATGTGAACCATCACAGGCAGGAAACTAAAAAGGGCAAAAGAATTACAAGTGTTATTTTAAAAATATGATTCAATAAATGGAAATATTTGTAATATGCTCTAAAGAAAGTTCATTACTTTGCTAAAAAAAAATTGTAAGAACAGCTTTCTTGAGTAACAAACATATTCTAAATCTAACCTAACCACATTCTGTTCACATATAAAATCTAACAATTTAAATCATTATTTGATATCAACTTTAAGTAAAAAACCTTGAAATGGTTCCATAAGTGACTAAAATAGGTTTAAGAAAGAATCAACATAAGCTCTCACTCTCTGTAGATCTCTAAATTTGAGCTCATCTCTTCACTTTAAGTTTAAAAATAGAACTTAAATTTGAAACAAATCATTTTGCAATATGTTCTTAATATAAAACTCATGTATACAGTAAAATTTTTGAAAAAAAAAAACAGAAAAAATTTATAAAAGCACCATAACCCATCTAGACACAGTTTACATTTAGTATTCTGGTATATTTTTCCCTATGCATTTACAGTGTGTATACATTTTTCAAAATAAAATTGGGATCATGCTATAATGTGCTTTTCTTACTTATATCATGATTAATGCCATTATATATTCTTTAAAAACATGATTTTAATGGCTTCCTAACATTCCATCTTTTGTATACCATACTTTAATCACTCCATCATATTTAGATTGTTTATAAAATTTTGATATTATAAATGTTATGATGAACACTATTGTACTTAAAATCCCAAATAATCTATGATAGAAAACATTTCATCAACTATTTATAGTACTCATCACTCCAAACTCCTTTTAAACTTCCATATTAAATAACATTCATAATTATAGCTACCATTTACTAACTCACACTATGTAAGGCATTTTACATGTTTCATCTCACTAAATCCTCAAAAAAGTCTGTAATGTTGATATATTATCAAATTTTAAAAAAACACCGAAGATCAAAAAGACTAAATATTAAGTAATTTGCCTAACTAAAGTGAACAGTATAAGTAACTGGCAGACACCAGATTTGAACAGTTTATTCTGACCCCGAATCTTAAACTTTTCTACTACATCTTACATCCTCTCTCAACAAATGAAGGTATTTTAAAAATAAGTGTCACTCTAGATAAATGCTGAACCTTGTGAAAACCTCTGAATTCTATCCTTCCTTGCTGTTCTAACTTTTGAAAAGGTAATATCGACCATAAAACACAATCTCTAATTTAGGAATATGGACTTTCAATATTGAACACTGGACAAATCTCTCACTTCACAAAACCCCCAAACTGGAGCTTTAAAAAGCAAACAATACTAACCCCTCAAAATTTTAATGTACATGTAAAAGGACAACTTACCGTCTTAGAACGCCAACACCTACAATAAGCTGCTTTAGTAAGACACAAATCTTCAATGTTTATTTCATTCACCACTTTGGGATTTTCTTTCTGTATTTTAAGATTAATCAAGCTATCCTTCTGTTGTTTTTTCTTCAGAAGGAATGGACGTACAGCAAGGTAGCCAAGTAGTGCAAGCACACCAAGGAAAGGCAATAACCGAAGCCATTCTGAAACTAAACAGATACAAATTTGTTAGGCTCTGCAGTGCTCTTGTTGAAATATCAACTCAAAATAGCATGTCTGGTTTCACAGTGAGTTAATTCTTTTTCTATTATTTCATTAATTTCTTAACTATTTAACTTATTTGTAAAACTCAGTAACACAATCAAGACAGTTTTACCCCAGAGCACCTGGTTTTATTTAAAGGCTAACTTGAGACTAGGGAAACTGGATACCTAAATTTTCAGAAATAGGTCCTATTCTAGATATCTCACTGGCTTCATTATGAATATTTGTATCTCTCTTTATTTTTATTTTAGGAATTACAACCACCAAAATTATAAACAAAATTCAATGTTTCATATATTTTATAGGTTTAGAAAATAGTTTCACACTTTTCTCAATATCTGCAAAATAATTTATCATTGATTTATAATTTCAGATAGAACATGTCTTCAATGCTTTATTTTTTGTAAGGCTGTTCCGGGTTGCTAATGCTGCCATTAGGCAAAATACCAGAAAAGGATTGGCTTTTATAAAAGCGGTTTATTTGGTTACAAAGTTACAGTCCTAAAGCCATGAGTGTCCAAATTAATGCATCAACAGATTATACCTTCACTGAAAGATGGCCAATGTTGTCTGGAAAACCTCTGTTAGCTGGAAAGGCAAGTGGTGGGTGTCTGTTGATCCTGGGTTGTGTTCCAGCTCCTCTCTCAGCTCCTGTGAGTTCTTGGTTCTTTCTCCCAGGATGTTTTCTCTCTAAGCACTGGGGGTCCTGTCTTAGCATATCCCAGGCAAACTCTGGGCTTCATCTCGTAGCTAAACGTCCTTCTGTATCATCTCCAAGTATCTCAAAGCATCAGTGACAACAAAAGTCTGCATTCAACAGCTGTCTCTAAAATGTCTCTCTCAGCTGCAGCTCCAAGCTCCTTCTGTCTGAGCTCTTATGGGGCTCCAGTAAAGTAATCAAGACCCATGCTGATTGGGCGGGGCCACATCCCCATGGAAATAATTCAATCAGTTATCACCTACAGTTGGGTAAGTCACATCTCCATGGAAACAATCAAGAGGTCACACCCTAATCAGAAAGATTAATCAATCTGCCACCACAAGATTGCATTAAAAATATGGCTTTTTCTGGGGGACATAATATACCCAAACTGACACGAAGGCATAGTGATTCCTATATGTTGTAAGAGAGCTACTATTTTAAAGAACTGAAACTTTCATATACTGAATGTTCTCATAGTCAAATATATCCCATTCCATTCATTACAGTGGTACCTCAGTACTTGTCGTTAACTGGTTCAGGGAGGCGCGATGAGTACCAAAAATGATGTGTACGAAACAAATTTTTCCCATAAGGAATAAAGTAAATAGATTTAATGCATTTCCAAACCAAAGACAATACACATTTTTAAGGCAATATGTAAAAAGATATGGCTGTATATCATTATATAAGAAATAACCTAAAAATTAATACTTATATTAAATAAAACAAAAACTGCTTTACCTGTACTAAGAAGAGTCCATGCCTAATGGGATGGTGGGAGGAGAGTGGTAAGGAGGAGAGTTTACATGGAATGTTGCTTGGAAGGAGAGCCCCCCTCCAATAGAACATGAGGCACTTGTACTTCAGGTATTCTTTCTCTTTTCTGCCTTTTTCCAACTTGTACCACAGGCTCTGACACACTTTTTGTTACCTTCACTAAAAACTTATCCAATGAGGACTGCTTCCATCTTCTTTTCAGAATTCCTCAAAAATGTGAAATTCTTTGGTCATTCAATAAATTCATATTTCTGCTTGGATGGTACTTCTCCACAAAGTTTTGAACTTCTGCCTACTTTGCACACATTTCTTTTATCAAGGAACTGGGAACATCCTCCCTTATCTCCTCCTCACCTAAAGAAATCTCTTCAGCCACTTCTTCTTGTTGCTTCTCCACTAACTCCTCAGTATCAGTCTTTTTTTTACCGCTTCTTTATTCTTAATGAATAGCAGTGGAGACAGTTGTTTGAGATGTACCATTTTCCCTAGCAAGATCAGTAATGTGAATACCGCTCTCATATTTGCCTATTCTTTTTTTTTTTTTTTTTGCTCAATGATGGTGTGAAGTAATTTTCTTTTCTGCTCAGTGCTCTCACTGCTCATTTTCTCAGAGAATGAGAAAAAAAAAAAAAGCACAAAAATACACATAATGACCACAGAAGCTAAGACAAGACAGCAAAGGGATGTGCACAGGGGAAAACCTAAAGCATGACTAATGCATGACCCTTTGTTTCAGCTGGAAAGTATAGCGAGTCACAAGGCAACTGATGCTTACACATTGAGTACCAAACAAGCAACCAGTGCGGGAACAAAATTTTCACATCAAAATGCGTCGAGTACCAAATTCGATGAGCTTCAAAGCAGTCAAGTACCAAGGAACCACTGGATATGCCTTCTGGATTACCTAGCCCTGCTCTAGGGTGATAATGGAATAAACATGATATAAAAGAAATGTTCCCTATGCCTGTGGATATAAACACACCAGGAAGCCAAAATAAACATTTCAGCACTCATTTACCTAATGTCTGCTAGTGCCTTGCCTCTGCTGGGCTCTGCAGGAAATCCTTTCTGTTCTTAAAGTTATCATTTGAACTTCTTCACTGATTGCCTCCCTGATACCTTGTGAGGCACTATGTACAAATAGTTTGGTAGAAAAAAAGAAAAAAAAAAAAAAAAACTAGAAATGATGTGTCAAGGCATGCTAATAAACATTAATGATAAATGAGTAGACTAGGCTAAGAGTGCAAATGTACTATCTAATTTAACACTGTGTAAACTTAAATAATTGTATATGGCAGGTACTATTATTATTCCCATTTTACAGATGGTAGACTGCAACTTAGGCAGGTTTAAGCCAGGGCCCAATAAATCCAAAGCCTGTTCCTTATCACCATGACATAAAATCCAATATATCCCATAACCTTTCTTGGTAAAACTACTCTCAAGAGATAACTGTCCTAACTATTTAACTGTTTTAAGAAAGACTGGCTTAATCTCAACTCTTCCAAATGAAATTACTTTTAATAGAACACCATAGGTATAATGCTAAAGGTTTGTTATACTATCTAAATAAAATAACTTATTTATGCATTATATGAATAGCATCTATAAGATCACCTGGCACAGAGAAGATGCACAATAAGTGGTCATTTTATTAAGAGATTATAGAGCTTGGTGAGGAAGTAGGAGCAACACCACCTCTGAAAAAAATATTTTGCCAGATCAACTTGGCTATACCACATGGTAGAAATCTTTGGGGATATTACATCTCTTATTCTTCAGAAAAAAAGTCTTGCCTGTTGTGATAACTGTTATATCTTCATAACTATAGTGGAGACACTCCATGTAGATACTTTGAATTTAAGTTCTGGAAATGATACAGAACTGCTTCTTGGGGATGAGAGTAGTACAGAGTCTTCTCTATTCATCTGTGCTACACAATATGGTAACTACAAGTGGCTATTTAAATTTAAATAAATTAAAATTAAGTAAAAATTAAAATTCTGTTTCTAAGACACATCACATTTAAGGGGTTCAAATGCCACATGTGGCTAGTGGTCACAGTATGTGACATCACAGAAAACATTTCCATCACTGTATAAGTTTTTAATATAGAGCTGCTACACACCATTGATTCTATAACTTACCATCTCAAAAGCATGGCAAGGCTACTTTTCCAGCTTCGGCTCCCACAAAAATCCCATACCACATGCATTCGAAGACAACCAAAGCTATTAGACCTATGTAGCCTTCCTGTGTTCGTGACACATGGAGTTTTTCTGTCTGTCATAACTTTCTACCCCTGGTTTATCTAACTTGTATGGACCACTTAAGACTAAGGTCATATTATTACTTACCCTCCAGAAGTCTTCCCTAATTTCACAAACCAAAATTAATCACTTCCTCCTGTGCTTCCAAGCCCTTTTACTCATGTTTCTGTTATCACACTACTGTTATAATTTGTAAAGTTGCCTCTTCCATAAGCCTGTGAGGAAAGGAGCTGTGCTCTACACTTCCTGGCACAAAGTAGATGCCTCATAAATTTTTAAGTGACTTACTGAGTGAATGAAGTGTAAATGTCAGTGCTTTTCTCACTCACCACATTGTGCTGTAAATTATTTACTTACACTTTTATTTCTAGATTAGGCAATGAATTTCTTAGGTTACTACTGGCCCCAGCATCTAGTACTGTATCTTGAAATAGTCATTCAATAAATGTCTGTTGAATTTTGAGTAATATTAAATATCATGCTGTGTATTACAAAGTAAAAAGGTTACAAGAGGTTAAAAGACTCAAAGTCTAAAAACAAATGGGAATGAAAAGATGTTTGAAAATCTTAATTTTAGACTCTTAGATTTAGCATTTCCTACCTTAAATCACAAATCTCAGGGAACAAATGATGTTAAATACTGTTTTAAAATCTACTTCAGAAAATGTTGTTCTTTAATTACCTGGTAAAACACTAATCTAAATATAATAGTGAGAGGCACCATCTCCTAAAACAAGTAACTTATAAAACAAACTTAGCACAATCTCTTTTTCAAAAGTAACAATTCATCTACAGAAGAGCTTTATAAAGAATAATACAGTCTGTAAAGCTCAGTTATAATAATTTTAAATATAAAAGCTGATTTGTTGTGAAAAAATATAAAATACAGAAAAATCAAACATGAAATTTTTAAAAATACTTTTAAGATAGGCTATTTCCTGTAAACCTATTTGATATATTTTGAGCTATTAGAGATATTTTATATATTCTAAAGGAAAACTAATACCTTAATTGTTAGGTATAATATATATATATCTTGTACAACATATTTTTGTTTTTTATTGTTTTAGGATTATTAAAAATAACATATTATGCAAAATTTGGAAAATTTAGAAAAGTATGAAGAGCAAGATAAAATTTCTTACAATTTTACTAGTCAAGAGTAACATTTAGGTGTATTTCTATATAGTCTTTTTTTTTCCCCCCAAGTATAAATATATATGCTGTAAATATCCTTTAAAAAAAACTGGGGATCAGATTGCATATACAGTCTGTATCCTATTTTTTTTCCCACTTAACATATAAAAGACATTTTCCCAAGTTCCTTAATAAACTTTAGAAACATGAGTTTTAATGACTACATCTACCTATCATGTCCCCCAATCATAATATGAGATCTACAAGAGCAGGGACCTTATTTGTGTGGGCCACACTGTATTCCCAGGGCCTAAATAATGCATGGCTCAGTATATTTTATTTATTATTTTTTACTGAGGTATAATTTAAGTGCAATCATATGTAAGCAATACAAAAGAAGTGATTAACTCTTTACTAGAATAAGCAAATACTTCAGAGGTTTGAAACCTAAACATATTTCTGAAAGATGAGTTAAGAGTATAGAAATTCATCAGGCAGATGGGAGCAGTTGCATTCCAGAAGAGGAAACAGCAAAAGCATGAGACATGACATACACGAGAGGTTTCAGGAACTCTAAGTACCATGGCATTGCTGGAATATGAAGAAAGAAGAAAGAGGACTGTAGAAGTGAGCAGGTGCCAGATCATGAAAGGCTCTGATGTGCAAAAAAAACCAAAAAGGTAGGAACTTACCCTGTACATGGTAGACAACCACTGAAATATGAAAATAATGATGTAACCAGGAAATTGTTCATTTATGAAATCACAATGGTGTCAGGGGAAAGGCTGACTAGAGGAGGGACAAAAGGAAGAGCAGGGAGAGAGAACTGGTGGTAGAGAAGAGGAGTCAAGTCAACCTGTTGGGAATGCACTGAAACAGTCCAGAAGAAAATAACATGAACTTAAACTAAGACAGTGGCTGTTAAAGAAGAGAAGAGAGGACAAATGTGAGAAGTAGTCTGTCTGTACTGGAGTTTCCTAAAACTGTCTACAACAGTACATGTGTATGTGTGCATTTTCTGAGGGGATAGTCCATAGCTTTTGTCAGGATCTCAGAGTAGGTCTATAATCAATGTTCAAACCCATCAAAACATAAGAACCACTAACTGAGGCAGTAAAATTAACAGGATTTGATGAATGATTAGGTTTGGAGCATAAGGTAAACAGAGTATGTGAAGCTCATTCATGACTTCCAGATTTCTGATTTCATTATGTGGATGGATAGAGATATTGGTCTCTAATATTTAATAAAAAAACAAACAGACAAACAAACAAAAAAACACGGTTTTGTAATAGGAAGGACAGTGTGCTGGTTTGGATCTGTTATGTACTCTGGAAAAGGTCATGTTCTTTTAATCCAATTTTGTGGGGGCAGACCTATTGCGGGTGGTCTGATTTTGACTGGATTGTTTCCATGAAGACGTGACCCTGCCCATTCAAGGTGAGTCTTAAATCCTTTCCTGGAATCCTTTAAGAGAGTTCACAAAAAGAGAAAGCTCAGAGAAGCTGAGAGAGACATTTTGGAGAGAAGCTAAGATATGTAACCCAGTTTGCCCCCAGAAGAAGCTAAGAGAGATGCTTAGACAGAAGCCCAGAGACATTCTGGAGAAAGCCATTTTGAAACCGGAGCCCAGGAAAGAAGGACCAGCAGATGCTGCCATGTGCCTTCCCATGTGACAGAGGAACCCCAGATGCCATCAGCCTTTCTTCAGTAACGCTATCCTCTTGTTGATGCTTAACTTTGGACACTTTTATGGCCTTAGAGCTGTAAATTTGTAACCTAAAAACCCCCTTTATAAAAGCCAATCCATTTCTGGTATTTTGCATTTCGGCAACTTTAGCAAACAGGAACAGACAGGTTTGAGCAGGAAGAAACAGTGCAATGTCGTAAGAGAAAGAAAGAATAAGAGGTGTCAACATCCTTAAAGAATGCAGGAGAGTGCCTGAATGTAAACAGATGACAGCAAAAAGTAAAAGGGGTAGTATTTAAGGATAGCAGAAGCTTCAAAGGAAGACATGGCCTTGAAAGAGGGTGAAACAGTTCTGGTGTGGAGCCTGCACAGAGCCTGAAAGATGCCAACTATCCTTGAGACAAGGAAGGATATAAAAAGAACAGATAAAACTATGTGCACTTCAGGGGAAGTGGTTTCCTCAGAGAGAGCTACCTTTCATTTAGAGCAAGGTGATGCATCTTTGAGAAGTTGACGGTATACCTGGGTTTCAGGAGATTAGCTAGGTTTGGAAGATCAAACCTTGAGAGAAGATCAGGGGTTGCAGAAGTATGTATTTTGGACTGTAGCTGAGGATTATATGGTTAAGTAACATAGATGGAACTGGCTGACTTCAAGGTTCAATGCATTAAAAAGGTGCCACATTGGGAACATTTTTACTCACTTGATTGTAAAATGTTTGACTTTCCTTAATATATTTTTAATTCAAAATTTCACTTCCAACAGGGCTTCTTTCTCAATCAGTAAGGCTTTCCTGTTCCTAATTTTTTTAAAAAATACCATCTGGGGGGAGGAAAGAAGATGGTGGCACAGAGAGGAGTGGAAGTTAATTAGTTCCCCTGGAATAACTAATAAACAACCACAGGACTCCTGCACCATATCCACGCACAATTGGGGCACCAAGTTCGACCTTCACTGGCTCTCCAAAATACAAGTGAATCAAACAGCAGTTCTGAGGTGTGCAGAACAAATCCAGGCTCGCAGAACTGTAAAAAAGGAGTGGCAAGCTGCTTGGTTGCTGAAAGCTGTTACCTTTATATATCTTACTATGCTTTCTGGTGATGACACATCTTCCAAAATTCAAAGGCTCTGTTATAAAGCCAAGTATCCAATCTGGGAGGATCTCTTAAAAACTGTAAATATGCACAATAAAGGCATTACTACAGCTGCCACTTGTGTTTATCCTGCTCAGATGTGTGATGCTGTGAAAGCATTAAAGGCTGCAGGATGTAATATCCCAGCAGCATCAATGGCCACTGGCTTTCCAGCTGGAAAGCTGATTTAAGAACACGATTAGAAGAGATCAGATTGGCTACTGAAGATGCAGCTACAGAAATCAATGTGGTAATTAACAGGACATTGGTGCTGACAGGCCAGTGGGCAGGATGAGATTTTATTAAGACCCCTACTGGAAAAGAAACTGTAAGTGTCACCTTCCCAATAACTATAGTGATACCATAGGCCATTAGTGATTTCTTCTGGAGAAGTAGAAAGATAGGATTTAAACCAGCAGAAGGCATCCGCAGTGCAAAGGATTCCCTTGCTTGACTCTTTTGTATAAAGGAGGAGCTCAGAGATGAGTGGCTGAAGCCAGAACTTTCTTGAATAGGAGCCAGCACTCTGCTTTCTGACACTGAGAGGCAGATTTACCATCATGTGACTGGACAATACGCAGCTTATCATGATCTCCCGCGGTCCTAAATCAGCGACCGATTCCAGAAAATAGTTCTGCACAACAACTTTTAAAGATTATTGTTCTACACAATTGCTAAAATTATTTACTCAAAAAAAAAAAAAGGGACTAGGTAAATGACTTTTTTCCCTTGAAATTACCATTGAACTTAAGTGAAACAATGAAAGAAAAAAAAACCAAACTGATCCACACATGGTGCTCATTTCAGGCAAATCCAAGTGTTACTAGATCTGCACTATTAATTTTGTGGAGGTCTCTCCCTAAAAACTAAGTTAAATTTTAATGACCTCTTTGACAACATCAAATTTTAAGAGGGAAAAAGTGTAGACTGCCCATAAAGCATGCTCTAGCAGAAGAAAATGCAGCACCCTGAACTGCTGCCATGCTCTAATGACCTCAAGAGTCACTGATTTAGCACTCATTCCCTCCATGAAAATTCATCTTTAATTTTTGCAATGGAGATGCTTTTCTTATAAATTGTTCTGCTTATGAAATTTATGGCATTGTTTTAGGAAACTGAATATCATTGAATCTTTTGAATAAAGTCCCTGTAGTTCTTTATTTTGAAAATAAAATTTCAAATTGTAATAATACATTTTTAAAAATTAACCAATTAAGGAAAAAAAAAAAAAAAGGACCAGGAATAACTACTAAATAATCTGGAATAACTGCTGAGGGACAACCATGACACACATCATACACCAAGCTGGATTGGGAGGAACGCCTGAGATCGCAGCATAAAATCTCGAAGTAAAAACTGCAGACTTGAGCTGGGGGTCCCCTCCCCCCACAGCCCGAACTGCAAAGCCTCGCTGTCATAAAGAGCAGCACTCTCTGAACAAAGCAAATATACCGCAGCCCAGCTCCAACTGGAGTTTTGATTAACAAACATAGACTGCTCAATACAAGCTACAAATCCCCAACAAGCAGACAGAAGCTTTTAGTGACGACTCACCTTAAAGAGCCAGATGACTTCTCTGTGCCGGGAAGGGGAGCCCAGAGGACTAGGTGCTATCTCTGGCCAGCAGGTGAAGCTCGGGCGACTGTGGACTGGCCCTGAAGGGGAGCTTTCTATCCCTTTTTCTCTCTCTTAACCTGGGCGGCTCAGTGGAGAAAGCCACAGCCATTTTTAGTTTGCAGCACTCTGACCCAGACAGGGGTGGAGATAGCAGTCAGAGAGACAAAGAACCTATTTAAATGCAAATGAAAATCCCCTAAGGGGGTATTTTCCCTAAGAGGAAGGAGGTAGTGCCCAGCTGTACTACCAGCCTCCCATTAAGAACCAGACCCCAGAGCCTGGGGGAAAACAGCCACAGGACACACCAGTCAGGAGCTACAGGCTGATAGGCACCACCTGCTAGGCAGGTTAGGAAAAGCACATCAGATTGAGGCCTCACAGGGTATGTCAATCTTCTAAGACACACCCTCAGGGAAATCTGATACTGAATATTGCCCCCTTCTGAGATTTGAGCCCGTTCTGGTCTGGGAATACCTGATTGGGGTAACCAAGGAAACCAGATGCCTAGACAACAGAAAACTACAACATATACTAAGAAAAATAAAGTTATGGCCCAGTCAAAGGAAAAAACTTACACTTCAACTGAGATACAGGAATTAAAATAACTAATGCTATATCAATTCAAAAAGCTTAGGGAAGATATGGCAAAGAGATGAAGTGTATAATGAAAACACTGGGTGAATATAAGGTAGAAATCAAAAGTTCAAAAAACCAACTGGCAGAATCCATGGAAATGAAAGGCACAACACAAGAGATGAAAGACACAATGGAGACATACAACAACAGATCTCAAGAGGCAGAAGAAAACACTCAGGAACTGGAGAACAAGAAACCTGAAATCCTATACACAAAAGAACATGGGGAAAAGAATGGAGAAATATGAGCAACATCTCAGGGAATTGAATGACAACATGAAACACATAAATGTGCATGTCATGGGTGTCCCAGAAGAAGAAGAGAAGGGGAAAGCGGCAGAAGCAATAATAGAGAAAATGATCAATGAAAATTTCACATCTTTTATGAAAGACATAAAATTACAGATCCAAGAAGTGTCATGTACCCCAAACAGAATTGATCTGAATATGCCTTTGCCAAGACACTTAATACTCAGATTACCAAACATCAAAGAGAGAATCCTGAAAGCAGCAAGAGAAAAGCAATCCATCACATACAAAGGAAGCCTGATAAGACTATGCGCGGATTTCTCAGTAGAAACCATGGAGGCAGAAGGAAGTGGTGTGATATATTTAAGATACTGCAAGAGAAAAACCACCAACCAAGAATCCTATATCTGGCAAAACTGTCCTTCAAATATGAGGCAGAGTTTAAAATATTCTCTAACAAAGAGACAATGACATAGAGTTTGTGAACAAGATACCTGTGCTACAGGAAATACTAAAGGGAGCACTACAGACAGATAGGAAAAGACAGAAGTGAGAGGTTTGGAACACAATCTTGGGTGATGGTAGTACAGCAATGTAAGTACGCTGAACAAAGCTGACTGGGAGTATAGTCGAAAGAGGAAGGTCAGGAGCGTGTGGGACACCAGAAGGAAAGAGGACAGATGAAGACTGGGACTGTATAACTCAGTGAAATGTAGAGTGCTCAGAAATTGTGATAAAATGTACAAATATGTTTTTACACGAGGGAGAACAAATGAATGTCAACCTTGCAAGGTGTTAAAAATAGGGTGGTATTCAGGGGAAAATACAATGAATGCAAACTAGAGAGTATAATCTTAAAAAAAATACCACCTGTTTCTTTTTTTTTTTTTAATCAAACCACACTTATACTATTAATACCAAGCAGGGTTCTAATACTCATTTTGACTTCTACTTCTCACTATTAAGAAAAACAAGAATAAGATTAAGAACAGAGAGCGAAAGAACTGGCACCATTACAGAAATAATATCTAGACTGAAAAGAATATTTCAAAGTAAACTGAGTTGCAAGCAATTTTAATACAGACCTTCTAAAATTTTAGACATTTGGAAAACAGAATAAGGTTTAAGGGGGCAGATTTAACTCTTTACATAGTGATATGAGCTAGCTATCACACCTGGTTCCTGATCAAGATACATACATAAACAAATATTCTTATTATACAAACATTTCTAAGCATACACTCACATCAATCTCAATGAGGAATTATATTCTAAGAAACTAGACAGATTTTTTTTCCCTTTCAAATTTGCAAGCAATTATAATGACAGCATAAAAATAATACTGATAACTTGGTTGCTGATGATTTTATTTCATTTTCTTAATTATCATTTACAGTCAGAATGATTTTATTTCTGAATGAAGGCTAAAAGTAAAATAATATTTTCAATGGGTGGCTTTACCGTTATCACTTAAAATGTAATACAGACTGCATTCAGATTCAAACGGCCAATAAACATGAAATTAACATTCAACTGTAAAATTTTTCCACTCACTATTAATAGAACAGGATCTCAGTATCTAGAATATTGCCTGATGCAGAGTAGGGCTCCATAAATATATGATGAATTGAAGAATTTTAAATAGCAAAATACCTATATAGACATGTTTTTTAAAAGACCAAAATTGTTCTCCACAAAGGCTAATATATCTTTAATTACACTGAGTTTTACATATAGTTATTTAAACAGGAAGAGGAGAAAGAAAACTTATGCAACTTAAATATATAAATTTCTTCCCAAATTCTCTTTTAAAAAAAGTTTTCTAAGATAAGATTCTTCAAATGGAGTCCAGAGGTCACTCTGGTGGGCACTCTTATGCACTATATAGATAACCCTCTTTAGGTTTTAATGTATTGGAATAGCTAGAAGTAAATACCTGAAACTATCAAACTGCAACCCAGTGACCTTGACTCTTGAAGATGACTGTATAACAATGTAGCTTACAAGGGGGGACAGCGTGATTGCGAAAGGCTTGTGGATCATACTCCCTTTTTCCAGTGTATGGATGGATGAGTAGAAAAATGGAGACAAAAACTAAATGAAAAACAGGGTGGGAGGGGATGATTTGGGTGTTCTTTTTTACTTTTATTTTTTATTCTTACTTTTTCTGGTATAAGGAAAATGTTCAAAAAATAGACTGGGGTGATGAATGCACAACTATATGATGGTACTGTGAACAGCTGATTGTACACAACAGATGACTAAGGTATGTGAATATATCTCAATAAAACTAAATTTAAAAAAAAAATCCATAGAACTGACACTACACAAACAGTGAAACATAAGTTAAAGTGTGGACCATAGTTAATAGTATGATTAGAAAAATAGGCTTTCATCAATTGTAACAAATGTTCCACACCAATGCAAGGTGTTAATAATAGGGTGGTATACGGGAATACTGTATTTGATGCATTATTGTCCTGTAAACCCACAACTCCTCTAATAAAGAAACAAACAACAGTACAAGTCACATCAAAAAAAAAGTTTTCTAAGATAAGATTCTTCAATTTTTCAGGAAACAAAAAACCTTTACTATTTACATGTTAATAAATGCAAATATTTAGTTTGAATTTTTATGCTTTCCTATGGAGAAAAACTAACTTTTAACTGAGGTATAATTTACATATAATAAAATAAACAGATACTAAGTGTTCAGCTCTAAGAATTTTGACAATTATATTTACAGTGTAGCCACCATAGCAAACAATATGTAAAATATTTCCATCACCAAAAAGTATTGTCCTACCCCTTTCTAGTCTATTCCCCAACCACTAATTTCTTAAACCATGCTTCTGTCATTAATCTTGAGATTCATCCACTGTATCAGAAATTCATTCCTCTTTACTGCTGACCGGCATTCTACTCTATAAATGTATCATCGTTTGTTTATCCATCATCTTATCCATCTATCCAAGTTCAACAGATGAATCAATATTTGGCTATTGTAAATAAGGCTGCTATGAACATGATTGTACAAGTCTTTGTGGATCTGTTTTTAATTCTATTCTACTTCTAACACAGTTCAAACTTTTACCCTTCTGAATAAATCAAGCTAATGCCCTTTTAGCTTTCAGCTCTGACATGTTTGTGTTACTCTGGGAAAAATATTAAAATTATTAGTATATGGGAACTCTGTATTTTAAGCATGATCTTTCTGTAAACCTACAACTTCTTTAATTAAAAAAAAGCAACACGCCCCCCTCTCCCCCCAAGGAGCTGGGGAGAAATGCAGAAGTGTTGGACTTCCCCACCTGGGCTATTGCTGATATTCCCACAAACATTGAGGACTGCCAATTTAGTGGGCTGAACCCTTGATCACAGGTTTTCTCTACTGAGGCTAGCTGCTGCAAGGGAGAGGCTAAGCCCACTTATAACTGTGCCTAGGAGTCCCCCCCAGAGAGCCTCTTTGTTGCTCAGATGTGGCCCCCTCTCTCTCTAAGCCCACTGGGCAGATGAACTCATAGCCTTTCCCCTACATGGGACATGAATCCCAGGGGTGTAAATCTCCCTCACATGTGGGAAATGACTCCTGGAGATGAGACTGGACCCACCAGCACTGTGGGATTGAGAGGATTTTCTTAACCAAAAGGGGAAAGAGAGATGAAACAATATGTTTCAGTGACTGAGAGATTTCAAATGGAGTCAAGAGGTCACTCTGGAGAGTATTCTTATACGCTATACAGATATCACCTGTTAGTCTTTTAGTGTGTTGAAATAGCTAGAGGGAAATACCTGAAGCTGTCAAATTGCAACACAGTGACCTTGATTCTTGAAGACGACTGTATAACTATGTAGACAGCAAAGTTTGACTATGTGGCTGTGAAAACCTTGTGGCTCATACTCCCTTTATCCAGTGTATGGACAGATGAGTGGAAAAATGGGGACAAAAATTAGATGAAGAATAAGGTGGAATGGAGGGGATGGAAAGATTTAGGTGTTCTTTTTTGCTTTTATTTTGATTTTGGAGTAAGGAAAAGGTTCAAAAATTGATTCTGGTGATGAATGCACAAATGTATGATGGTGCTGTGAATAACTGATTGTACACTGTGGATGACTGTAGGGTGTGTGAATATATCTCAAACTGTATTTAAAAAAAGTAAATGAACAATGGGGGAGGAAGGGAATGGGATGCTTTGGATGTTCTTTTTTATTTTAATTTTAATTTTTTTTTTTTGGAGTAATGAAAAGGCTCAAAGTTTGATTTTGGTGATGAAAGCACAACCATATGACAATACTGTGAACAACTGATTGTACACTTTGATTCTAAGTTATGTGATTGTATCTCAATAAAATTGCATAAAAAACAACAACAAAAAAGACTACTGTAATATCACACAAACACACACAATTCAGATTCAAGCACACTTCAGAGATATTGTGGGTTTGGTTCCAGATGATCACAATAAAGCAAGTATCAAAATAAAGTCAGTCATATGAAAAAAAAAAAGCAACAAAAATAGTATTAGGATTCATTGCTTTGCCTTTAGAAGTAAAACCTTTACGTTTCAAAGAAGCAAACTAATTCAAGTGGACAAAATTACAATATTCAAACTTTCACAGTTAACTTACAAATCCAGAAGTAAACTGTTTTCTGAGTTTTGAATGGAAGGATTTTTTTGTTGTTCAGTTTAAGGTTTATATGCTGATAGGGAAAGTGTTTGAAAAGTCAAAGTATTAGAATACACAAAGGGCACAATCACACTTAAAAATCTGACCTAATCAAAGTAAAATTGTTTCTGATTGATAAGGATTGTCTGTTTTCAAATATTGCATGGTAATCAAGTATCTCCATGTGTTTACCAAGAATGCTGAGTCATCATGAGAGTCAACTGCCTGAAAAAATGCTTGGTCTAAACAGGGATGGAAAAATAGGCAACAATAATGTGACTATAATATTTTTCCTATAACTTCCATAGAAGGAAATGGAAAATATTTTTGTCTTTATTGTTAAACAATTCATTACTAAAAAGTTGTCTTTCAGATTTTTGGTTCAGAAAGACCCTATAATAGACTCCACATATACCTCATACAGGAGAACTAAATGTTAACTAACACAATCTATTCTGAAGGAAGACAGAGCAGAAAATGGCCCTGAAGCTTTCTTTTACAGTATTCCAAAATAGATCCTGCAACTGTTACTTTCTTTGTCTAATGAGAAACAGACTACTTCATTTTTTTCAGTAAAGCAATTAGTACAAGTAGAATGTTTCCTGAACAAATAAGCAATATAATGAAAACTAAGTGACAGACACATTGTAAAGGGACTTAAGTTAAATATATGCTATTAAGATACTGTAAGAGTTGTCATTATTTCTAAGAATCAGTCTTTACATTAAGTGTGTCACAGCTTTAAATAGTAAGTTAATATATATTACTGATTTAAGGCGGGAAAGTTTTTGGTTAAGTTTCTTTAATGCCTTTAATAGGAATTAGATACTTGTTGAAGTAGGAAAACAATCAGCTCCTAAAATCTTCTAGCCACTAAATTAAATATACATTTCTAATGTGCTTCAACTAAACGCTATTTACACAAAATTGAAACTTATATAAATTCAACTACTATCAGAATCAGTGCATGTAATTCAGGTTACATTGGACAGGAGTGGTAGAAGGGGACATTTTTCTTTCTTGAGTTAAAAACTTGCCAGTTAATTTATGCAAATTTTTACGACAGTAAGTTGACAACAGGGAAGAAAGGTCACAAAATGATATCGTTTTGACCAGGAACTACCACTTTATGACTACATTTAAGGGCATAATTTAAAAGTTAAAAAAGAAAGACAATTAATACAGGGCTACTTACCACTGAACATTACGAATAAAAAAAAAACTGAAACACTACAAATTTCCAGAGGAATGATTATGCAGACTGTTAAATTAATCTAAAATAAGATTACATACCTGTTAGAATGATATGAGGATTACATTAAAATACATACAATTCTATAAGAATATACTGGTAAAATCAAAAGAAGACTGAGATTTATAAACACTTCTTGATGTGAAACTGCTGTTAATTTTATGTTGCTTCTGATGTTTAGATATTTCTTTTTTAAAAGTTATTGTTCAGTTATCATGATTTCTGCTCAATTACATGCTTTTAACCAAAACCCCCTAACATCTAAAAATGTTAAAATTTCACAATCCATTTGTCAACAGAACACTTGTCTATCTATAATTCAAAGAATCCCTATATTGAAGAGAATTTTATCATTTAGTTTAGCCCATCTAAATCTATCCACCATCACCCAAGACATTTTTTTTTTTTGCTCTATAACTGTGGCTGTTACTCAAAGAAGCTCATTCATTTGGGGAACATTTGCTTTAATTAAAAATAAAATCTTCTATTGGAGCTGAAATACACATCCCGCTAACTTTCACTAACTTGGTCCTAGTTCTGGCTCTTTCATCAACACAATAAATCTCATGTTTTTTCTACGAGACAGCTTTCCAAATGCTGTCTTTTAAGTTAGCTACTACAAATCTTTAAGACAACACTATTTATCTCAAAATTGTCCTAATTAACGTTTGCACTCCCTGATAGGTAGTACGTAGGACCTCAATGTTTGCTGAACCAATATGGGTTTATTTATTCACCAACCCAGTCGGTCTGGGTCTGGTTTACCAATATCCCCCTTACACTATAATGCACAGAACCCAACTAAATCTTACAAGTGTTGACTGCATTCTGGAGATACTTGTTTTTTACATGTGAATTCCTGATTTGCGAGTTCTTTTTTTTGTGTGGAGGAGGGACCTTAAGCAGAGAAACATTACATACATTCATTTAATTTCATTTTGTGAGACTCGGCCCATCATACCACCTTTGAATACTTTCTGGCTACTTTCTTTCCTCCAACTCGAGTCACTCCAACAGCCCCAGGATTCGTAGTAATGGAGGCGACCTCAAATACCCCCGTGAATAAGTCAACTACCCTCTGTGGGTATGCAAGTTATTTTATAATTTCATAACCAAAAAAAAAAAAAAAGTCATAGTCGTACATATTAACATGTATGTCGAGATTTCTGTCCTACATACTCACTTTTATTCATATACTGGGGGTAAATACCAGCCAAGAGTAGGGGCTGCCTGTTACACAAATCCTTCGGTAGCAATAACTTATCCTGCTCTAAAATAAACAAGCAAACTGCAGAGAACAATGAATAGGACAGATACTAGATGCAGAACATGAAAGAGACTGGCCCGCTTCCAATTCATCACCTCCAAAACAAAAAAACAAAGAATGCCACGAGGAAAAAAGGGACCTCTGGCGGCCAAGCACTGAGAGGCGGGACCACTTCGCTCAATAGGCTGCGCCAGCGCGCGCGCACTCCTCCCGCACACACGGTCACGGGGTCACGCCACACTCCCCTAAGGCCCTCCCCGCTCTGGGGCCCGAGGATATTACCCCCTACGTCCCCTCCTCGCGGAGCGTGCAAGGATGGAGACTGGCTGGCGGAGAGGTTTACCTGTGAGCCGCGCAAACCCGGTAATGCTCTCGGGGATTGGGAGCCGCTTAAGATACGCGGGGAGCTGCACCTTCACGATGCGGGCCACAGTCTCCAACACCATCCTTGCCAGCGGTGTTCGTTCCTCTCCCGAGCCCCCCTAGGTCCGCAGACCGAGCTGCGGCGCTTGCGTGGAGAACGGACTCGGCCGGCGAGCGGGGGCGGGGTAGCGGGCCCTAGGAGGAGGGGTGACCTGCCGGGCGCGGATTGGCAGAGGACGAGTGACGTGTACGCCGGGCTGGCGCCGACGGGTTCGGTGCGGACCGCGGTAGCGAGACCTTCTTGGAATCTCAGTTTCGAATGGGGCGCCAAATTGGGCCTTTTACTTCTGTAGACGCTGGAGGCCGGCAGAAAAGATACTGTGTTCAATGAGATAAAGCATGTGAGAGTGCTTTGTAACCAGAAAATGCTTTTCAAAAGTGAGTTTCTCTTGCCGTCTGTCCTAACTTTGGCCACTCTTGAGTCGGCCTCTTCCCAGAACAGGTCGTGACCCCAGAGATGCAAACTCACCGAAGAGCCCCTTTGCGATACCAAATTCTGCTCTCTCATTTCCACCGGCCAGGTTAAAAACAAAACAAAACTGGGAACTGCTAACCACTCTGCCTCTCGGCAACTTAATGCAACCCTGCTCCGAGGACCAGGGTTTGCAACTCGGAAAAACAACCCGTAATATTTTCTTAGATTTTTTCAGTTCCTTCCGCAGGTCAGTACTTTACTCCGTTAACTAAAACTTTTTGGGAATGTGGTGAAAGAATATAAAGCCTTAGAGTTTTATTTATTTTATATTGCAAAGAAGCTGTTAGAATCCTAATGTATCCGTGAAGGCCTTTAAATTTTAATTATTTTTATGAAAATTTTTAAAAGATTTGAATGATGAAGGGAGACAGCTTCAAGCCCCCTGAAACATCTTCCATGATTTGACTTTGTTTCGTATTTTCACTGAAGTCAAAATCTCTGAAGCAGTGCACTTGCCGATTGCATGGTATATGTGTGGTGGGATATCTTTATATAACCTTGCCTATTTACAGTTCTGAACACAGCATATAATATCAAAAACTTGGACATATTCCAACATTTTATTTTGTGATGTAATATAACAACCAGATGTAATAAACACGTTTTAAAAATTTTTTTCTGTGATATTTTTCTTTTAAAGTAGCAAGGGAAAGAATTTGAGCAACCCTTTACTCTCTGGGCTGTTTAATATTTGTGATTGTCCACTAAAAAATAACAATAGAACCATCAGCAAGAGAGTTAATTGAAATCTAGATAAAACATTTTTATTACTCTATTCAAAATTTCAAAGTAAAATTACAATGGAAAATCTATAAAGATCTGTTTAGATATTGATTGATATTAATGAGCAAGCTAAGGAGATATGCCAAGTGATGATTAAAGGTTGGTGTTTACTTTAAGATTTCCTCTCATTTTCCTTTTGGGAGCTTACTTTTGGTTTGGTGGAAGGAGGACCTGGGAGCTTGTTTATCCTGAAAATGGTAGAACTCTCATCTTTGTCCTCTTTATCCTCTCATCTGTTCTGTTGACTGTTATCTTTAATCCCTGCAGGTCAGATGTAGAGGCATGTCAAGTTTGTGAGACTGCTATGACAAGTACTGCACAGTGGGTTGGCTTAAGCAAGAATTTATTGGCTCACAGTTATAGAGGCCAGAAGTCCGAAATCAAGGCGTTGGCAAGCCCATGCTTTCTCCTGAATATGGTAGCATTCTGGTTGTGGCAATCCAGTGTCACATGGCATTGTCCTTGTTTTTCTCCTATGTGGTTTTCTCCAATTGACTGCATCCAAATTACTTACACTTATAAAGGGCTCTAGTAATATGGTTGAAGTCCACCCTGATTCAGTTTGACCACATCTTAATAAGATCGTCCAAGATACTATTTGCAAGTGAGTCCATACCTTAACTGATAATACGTTTCAAAGGGTGGAAACCCCACCCTGTCCAAAGGGACAGAGAGAAGCTCCTCACTTTTGACCCAAGGACATCTCTTCAGTCTAGAACTCTGCTTGCATGATTCTTGTCCTTGAAGTCATTTTTCCTTCATTTTGTCCTGTCTCTGTCCCTTTCCATCTGGGCTGGCAGTGCTTCTGCTTATGCAAAATTTTCAAAAACCTTGTCAGTTTTGCATATAGTTCAAAGGGGTCCAAACCATCAGACAACAGGATCTTCCACAGATACTTCCTGGAAAAATGCATTTTCAAATCAAATGTGACTTCCTTTTAGATGGCTGACTGGGGTCCAGGGTCCATGAGTCATACTCCTAATCTCCTTAGCAAAGTATGGTTCACCTACACCTTTGTGTGGAGCCATGTTCTTTGGAAACTCACCTCCCAGGAGCTCAGGGAGGGCCCTGATAGAGCTCTTTCTGACCCTAGTCTCAGAATACATTGTATGGATAGGTTAAGAATATTCCAAATCACCAGTTGCTGTTTCCTTTGTGCTTAACAATTCAGACCTCAGTTTATTCCTTGCCACTCTTATTTTACTATAAGCAGCAAGGAGAAACCAGCCTCTACCTTCCACACTTAATTTAGAAATATCCTTAGCTAAATATCCAAGTTCCTTGCTTACAAGTTCTGCCCTCCATTTGTATCAACACAATTTTGCCAAGTGCACTGCCACTTTGTATAACAAAGATTGCCTTTCTTCCAGTTTCCAATAATGCTTTCAATATTTCCTTCAAAGGCCTCACTGGAAATATCTTTAACCTCCATATTTCTACCTACATTCTGTTCATGATGCATCACGGAATCTCTAAGATGACAGAAACTTTTTCTATTGCTCTCACTTACTCTGAGCCCTCACTAGAAACACCTTTCATATCCATATCTCTACTATCAGTCTCTTCAAAGCAATCTACGCTTTTTCTGCCAAGCACCTCAAAAATTTTCCAGCCAATAACCATTACCCAGTTTCAAAACCACCTCCGCATTTTTAGGTATTTGTAATAGCAGCACTTCATGTTCCATTACTAAAAACTGCCTTAGTTTTCCAGGTAGCTATACAAATATGGCACAATGGGAGGGCTTAACAACAGCAATTTATTGGCTTATGGTTTCAGAGGCTAAAAGGCCAGAATCAAGGCATCAGCCAGGCCTTGTTTTCTCCCTAAAGTCTGTAGCATTCTGGTGCTGGCTTGCCGCAATCCTTGAGACTCTTTACCTTGCGTGTCTGCTTCCCGCACATGGAGATCTCTCTTTCCTTGTGTCTGCTCTTCTGGTTTCCACTGACTTCCAGCTACTGGCCCCTCCTCTGACTTCTCTTTCTAAGGCTTTAAAAATATGGATTAAGGTTCACCATGTCTAAATAGAATCTTCAAAGATCCAATCACAAGTGATACCACACCTAATGATAATACATCTTTCAAGGTTCCTATTTATAAATTGGTTCACACCCAGAGGAATATAGATTAAGATTAAGAGCATGCCTTTTGTTGAGTAATATTCCATTGGGTGGAGGAATCAAATTGTTTATTCCTCGGTATTGGCAATTTGTGAATAAAGTTGCTATAGACATTTACATATAGGTCGAGAATGGACATAGGTTTTCCTTTCTCTTTGGTAAATCTAGGGCCAGGGTTTATAAGTCATAAGGTAAAGGTATGTTTAACTATATAATAAACTGCCAAAGTGTTTTCCAAAGTGGCAGTACTATTTAGCCTTCTCCCATCAAAACATGCAAGTTCCTGTTACTTGGTATCTTCATCAATACTTGGTTTTGTCAGTTTTTTTTTTAATTTTAGCCATCCTGATTGATATGTTGTGGATCTCATGGGTTTTTTTTTTTTCAATTTTCTTTGCTTTGGGAAAATGGCAGATATTATCATTCCAAAGCCATAGAACACTTAAGGGTTTTCTGAGAATATATTCTAACAAAACCTGTGTAAATTATTGTAATATAGTTTTCAAATGTATTGTCCTAAAATATCAGATATTCTGTGGAACTAGTTTTAAAATATACTAACTCAAATTCTTTGGGCTTATTTTCATGCCTCAAATGGGTAAATACTATCACTAAGAATGTTTTATTATCATGTGATTAATTAATTATTTGTCATAGTCATTCAGCAAATACATTATCAACTATATTCTCTGTACTTGTGTAGTTGAGAGTTGGAAGAGCTTCAAATAAAAAATGTCATCCCTTCCCTCATTGGTTTGATAGGCCAGGATGTGAAATAGTTAAAAAGAGGAACAGTTTTGGAATCAGATGATCTGGGTTTGAGGACTGTTGCTGTAATTTACTTATGTTTTGATATGAGTATATTATTTAATTTCCATGGTCCTTAATTTTCATTTGCAAAGTAAGGATAAAAGCATGCCTAGTGGCACTCACAGAATTTCTAAATAAGAAGGAACTTGGGGCTGATATCTGGTTGGAAGGGAGGCCAAAAAATATTGTCTTAAAGCTTCATTGACATAGCAAGCACACTTATTTATACTTAGGTTGTATGCTTAGAAGTGTGCTACTTAGTTTCCAAATATGAGGATTTTCTAGATTTCTTTTTACTATTGATTTCTAATTTCATTTTCATCAGAAAATATTTTTCATATGATTTCAAATTTCTTATATTTATACAGACTTCTTGTGGCCCAGAATATTGTTTATTTTGGTGAATATTCCATGTGCATTTAAAAAGAATGTATATTTTATTGTTGGGGAAAGTTTTCTATAAATTTCAATTAAGTCAATTTGATTGATAGTGTTGTTCAAGTTTTCTATAGCCTTACTGATTTTCTGTCTACTTTTTCTATCAATTACTGAGAGCAAAATGTTAAATCTGCAACTCTAAATTATGGATTAATGTATTTCTCCTTTCAGTTTTTTTGTTTCACATATTTTGAAACTCTGTTATTGTGTATATACATATTTAGGAGAATGTTCTCTTGATAAATTGACTACTTTATCATTATGAAATGTCCCTCTTGTGGAGAGAGTTGCTTTATGGTGTGCCATGGGAGCACAGGCTCAGGCACAACAGAAACTCACAGCAAATGACCTCTTTATTACTTACACAGCACAGAAGGTCCAAAAGAGTAGGGGAAAAGATCCCACTGTGGCTTGGTCCCCTTGGGAGGCCAACTGCTTGGGTCAGGGTCAGTGGATGGCAGCTCTGCACATGATACTTCACATTGGAGATGAGTGACACTTACACTGCCCAGGTACTGGGCTTTTATACATTCCAAGGGAGGGAGCCTTGCCAATGAGCAACCTTTTTGCCCTGGCAAGCAGCTGGAGCAGTTTACAATTTAATGTCTTCCCCCAGCTGCCTGCAGTTTCTTGTGATATAGAAACATATTGAACACCTGCAAGCAGCAAACAAATGGAAACATACTAGGCTGGTTTGGATATATTATGTCCCCCAGAAAAGCCATATTCTTTAATGCAGTCTTGTGGGGCAGACTGATTAGTCTGTTGATTAGGGTGGAACCTCTGATTAAATTATTTCCATGGAAATGTGGACCCCACCTATTCAGGGTGGGTCTTGATTAGTTCACTTGAATACTTACCAGAGCTCCAGAGCCAATGCTTCCTAATGCTTAGAGATGTTTGGAGATGCAGTCAGAAGGAGTTTGAAGATGTTAAGCTAAGAGATTAAGCCCAGAGTTTGACCTAAGAAGCTAAAGAGATGACCCCCAGACATTTAGAGTGAAGTGTCCTGGGTGAAAGAAGCGATGACACACGGGCTGGAACAAAAGCCAGAGACATTTTGAAGACAGCCATTTGAAACTAGAACCCAGGAGAAAAGATCCAGCAGATGCCACCCTTCCCAGCTGACAGAAGTGTTCTGGATGCCATCAGCCTTTCATTAGCGAAGGTATCCTCTTGTTGATGCCTTAGTTTGGACACTTTTATGGCCTCAGTAGTGTAAACTTGTAAGCAAATAAATCTCCTTTATAAAAGCCAGTCCATTTCTGGTATTTTGCATAATGGCAGCATTAGCAAACTGGAACGCATACCAAACACCTGCATGAAAAAAGCAAGAAGGGAAAAGAAAAGGCATAGGAAAAGGCTGGAAGATGGCTGCTAAGTGTATCCATGTCTTCCCCTGGTATTATTTCTTGTTCTGAAATAAATTTTGTTTGATAGTAATAGAGCCACTCCAGCTTTCTTTTGATTGATGTTTTCCTGGTATACAGTCTATATTCTTTTACTTTTAACTTATCTGTGTCTTTATATTTAAAGTGAGTTATTTTAAATGCATATTTGGGACTCACATTTTTATCCAACCTAACAATCTGTGTCTTTTAAACTGGAGTTTATATTTAGATGTAATATAATTATCAATATTGTTGGCTTTAAATCTGTAACTTGTTTTCTGTTTGCACCATCTTGTCTTTGTTCCTTCTCCCCACCCCCCAGCTTCTTTTTAATTAATTATTTTATTGTTGGCTTATTAGCTAAACCTCTTCACTTTATTTTTTTAGTGTTTGCTCTAGGTTTACAGTATACAACTTTATGTTATCATAGTCCACCTTCAAATAATATTATGCCATTCATATATATCATAAGAACCTTATAACAGTATGCTTCTCTTTCCCCCTTCTGACCTTTGTGCTATTGTTCTCATACATTTGGTTTCTACTTGTGTTATAAGCCCCACAGTACTTTGCTGTTATTTTTTGCTTTAAACTGACAATTATCTTTTAAAGAGATTAAAACTTCAGAAAAATGTATTTTTTATTTACCTACACATTAACAATTTCAGGAGCTCTTAAATTTTTGTGCAGGTCCACATTTCATCTGGCACAATTTTCCTTCTGCCTGAAGAACTTTCTTTAAAATTGCCTGTAGTTCAGGTTTGCTGGCCATAGTCTCTCAATTTTTGCTTGATGGAAAAATTCTCTTGAGCCTTCATATTTGAAAAATATTTTCAGTAGATAAAGAATTCTATGTTTACCACATTTTTCTTTCTGTATTTTAAAAGTGTCTCTCCACTTTCTGGTTTGAATAGTTTCTAATAAGAAGTGTGTCCTCATTCTCACCTTTGCTCTTCTGTATTTAACGTGTGTTTTTCCTCTGGCTTTTTAAAGTTTTATCATTATCACCACTTCAACAATTTGATTATTAGGTACCTGGCGCAGTTTTCTTTGTGCTTTTTTGCATGGTATTCTTTGAACTTCTTGGATCTGTTGTTTTGTAATTTTTATCAAAATTGGAAAAACAATAGCCATTTTTTCAGTCTTTTTTCTCTCTGGGTTTAATTTAGAATGTTTTCTATTGCTGTTTATTCAAGTTCATTTAAGTCTTTTCTGTGCTGCTGCTAATCCCATCCAGTGTTCCCTTTTTTCCTTCAAAAATATTTCTTTTAGTCCCTAGAGATCTCATTTGAGTCTTTTTATAACCTCTATTATTTGTTATTATGCTTGTGTTTTCATCTACCTTCTTATCAGATAAAGCATATTTATAATGACTTTTTTTAACATCTTTGTTTGCTAGTTCCACTCTGTAATTTCTGATTCTATTAATGGATTTTTCTCCTGGTTATAAGTCATATTTTCTTATTTCTCACTGTCTGGTAATTTCTTATTTGATGTTAGGAACTGTGAATTTTACATTGTTGGTTACTGTATTTTATTATATTCCAATGATACCAATGATAAAAAGTGATGTTTCTTTCTTTTCTTTTTGGCACACAGTTAAGTTACTTAGAATCACTTGCATTCTTTGAGACTTTTTTTTAGGTTTTTTTTAAATTTCATTTTATTGAGATATATTCAGATACCAAACAATCATCCAAAGTATACAGTTAGTTGTGCACAGTACCATTATACTGTTGTGCATTCATCACCACAATTAATTTTTGAACATTTTCATTACCACAAGAAAAAAAGAATAAAAATTAAAGTAAAAAAGAACACCCAAAACATCCCATATCCCCATCCCTCCCTATTATTCATTTAGTTTTGTCCCCATTTTTCTACGCATCTGTCCATACACTGGATAAAGGGAGTGTGAGACACAAGGTTTTCACAATCACATGGTCACACAGTATAAGCTATATAGTTATACAGTCATCTTCAAGAGTCAAGCTACTGGGTTGCAGTTCAGCAGTTTCAGGTATTTCCTTGCTATTCCAACACACTTGGATTGGATACACAGCTAAAAAGGGCTAGCTATGTAACACTTAAGAATAACCTCTAGAATGTCATCTCAGCTCCATTTGAAATCTCTCAGCCACTGAAACTTTATTGTGTTTCATTTCTCTTTCCCCTTTTGGTCAAGAAGGTTTATTCAATCCCTCAATGCCAGGTCCAGGTTCATCCCTGGCAGTCATTTCCCACATTGCCAGGGAGATTTACACCCCTGGGAGCCATGTCCCATGTAGGGGGAAGGGCAGTGAATTTACCTGCCGAGTTGGCTTAGAGAGGCCACATCTGAGCAACAAAAGAGGTTATCTGGAGAGTGACTCTTGGGCACAAGTATAAGTAGGTCACTCCCTTGCCATAACAAGCTTCATAAGGGCAAGCCCCAAGATCAAGGGCTTGGAAGTCCCCAATGCTTGGAAGAATATCATTAATTCCCCAGGTGGGGAAGTTTAGTATTTCCATGTTCACCCAGTCCCTCAAGGGGGCTTTGCAAATATATTTTTATTCTCTGCCCAGATTACTCTGGGATGTATCAGGGCTTCACACTAACCTGTACAAGCCAAGCAGATCTCACTCCCTATTCAAAGTTCCAGGTAATTATCGTGTTTGAATAAACTGACCATATAAGTTAAATTATACACTGTGCTACAGAAAGTATAGATTTTGCACCAAATAAACATCTCTTCCTTTGTTCTCACACAGAAGTTGAAGTTTTAAAACACTGTCAATATCGTCCTTTATCCTTTAGTCTGATTTATCCTAGTCCTAACCAAATCCATTTCGTTCATATCTCTACTTAAAGTCTGATCTCTTTTCAGCCTCTTTAACATTTGCCGTATGGCATAATACTAACATTCATAGCTGCCGGACTCTGGCTCTGAGTCTCAGGTGTCATGTCACACAAATACTTGAAATTCCAGGGACCAATCAGGTTATATACAAAGAGCTCAGCATCTCAGAATTTAGAAATACAGGCTTGCTTTTAAGTTTGTAGGGCCGGTCCAGAGCAATCTTTAGTCTAGGACCAATTCAACTCAAATACTAAGGTGATATTTTTCCTTAGATTGTATCAAATGTTGAGTGTATTACAAGGTCCTTTCAGTGTGGACAGGGGGAACACAAATGATTCTCAAGGCTGTGTGGCATCTTCAGAAATTGTTTTTGCTTAGTCCTTTCCAGTAGACTTGGGTAGTTTCTTCTCAGGCATGCACTGATTACTACTCAGCCAATGATTTGGGTAGACCCATCAGAAATTTTCAGTGTTTCTCTTTGCAGCCCCCTCATCTTCAGGACTCTACCAACAAATTCTACCCATGTTGATCTCTCCAAAGTTAAATTTCTATCTCTTCAATTTAGAGGGGCCACATGTCTGTTTGGGCTCCTTCTCCCTCCAGGATGAAGCTACCTCCAGTCAATATACTGGTACATTTATAGGGTTCACTTTATTTCCCTTCTCTCAGGTAGTCTAGTCCCATGCTACCTTTCTCCAGTGGCTGAAAACCGATGTTTGATATATTTTGTCTGGTTTTCTAGTTGTCTAAAGTAGGCAAATAAATATTGTTCCTTTTATTCCATCTTGGTTAGAAGCAGATAGTTTCCAATGCTGAATTTGTTTTTCTAAAATTCAGACAAATATTTCCACATATTAAAATGTAAAGTGAACTTCCTCAATATGATAAAGAGCATATATGAAAAACCCACAACCAGCATAGTACCCAATGGTGAGAGACTGAAAGCCTTCCCACTAAGATCAGGAACAAGACAAGGATGCCTTTTGTTGCCACTGTTATTCAACATTGTGCTAGAAGTGTTAGCCAGAGCAATCCAGCAAGACAAAGAAATAAAATGCATCCAAGTTGGAAAGTGTTCTAGTTTGCTAATGCTGCCAGGATGCAAAACACCAAAAATGGATTGGCGTTTATAAAGGGGGTTTATCTGGTTACACAGTTACAGTCTTAAAGCCATAAAATGTCCAAGGTAACACATCAGCAATTGGGTACCTTCACTGGAGGATGTCCAGAGGTGTCCAGAAAACCTCTGTTAGTTGGGAAGGCACGTGGCCGGCATCTACTCCAAAGCTCTGGTTTCAAAATGGCTTTCTCCCAGGACGTTCCTCTCTGGCTGCAGTTCCTCAAAAATGTCACTCTTAGTTGCACTTGGGGTATTTGTCCTCTCTTAGCTTCTCTGGAGCAAGAGTCTGCTTTCAACGGCCATCTTCAAACTGTCTCTCATCTGCAGCTCCTGTGCTTTCTTCAAAGTGTCCCTCTTGGCTGTAGCTCCTCTTCAAAATGTCACTCTCAGCTGCACTGAGTTCCTTCTGTTTGTCAGCCCATTTATATGGCTCCACTGATCAAGGCCCACCCTGAATGGGTGGGGCCATGCCTCCATGGAAATTATCCAATTAAAGTCATCACCCACAGTTGGGTGGGGCACATGACCGTGGAAACACTCAAAGAATCACAATCTAATCAAAACTGATACATCTGCCCGCACAAGATTACATCAAAGATAATGGCTTTTGGGGGGACATAATACATTCAAACTGGCACAGAAATGAAGAAGCAAAACTGTCACTATTTGCAGATGATATGATCTTATATCTGTAAAACCCTGAGAAATTGACAACACAGCTACTTGAGCTAATAAATAATTTTAGCAAAGTAGTGGGATACAAGATTAATGCACATAAGTAATGTTCCTATACACTAGAAATGACCTAACTGAAGAGACACTCAAGAAAAAAGATTCCATTTTCAATAGCAACTAAAAAAAATCAACTACCTAAGAATAAACTTAACCAAAGATGTAAAAGACCTATACATAAAAAATTATATAACTTTACTAAAAGAAATAGAAAGGGACCTAAACAGATGGAAAAATATTCTGTGTTTTTGGATAGTAAGGCTAAATGTTGTAAAGATGTCAATTCTACCCGAACTCATCTACAGATTCAATGCAATTCTGATCAAAATTCCAACAACCTACTTTGCAGACTTGGAAAAGCTAGTAATCAAATTTATTTGGAAGGAGAAGATGCTTCAAATTGCTAAAAACATTCTAAAAAAGAAAAATGAAGTGGGAGGACATACACTTCCTGACTTTGAAGCTTACTCTAAAGCCACAGTAGTCAAAACATCATGGTATTGGCACAAAGATAGACATATCGATCAATGGAATTGAATTGAGAATTTGGAAGTAGACCCCCAGATATACGGTCGACTGATCTTTGATAAGGCCCCCAAAGCCACTAAACTGGACATACCAGTCTCTTCAACAATGGGGCTGGGAGAACTGGACATCCATATCCAAAAGAATGAAAGAGGACCCATACCTCATACCCTACACAAAACTAACTCAAAGTGGATCAAAAACCTCAATATATGAGAGAGTACCATAAAACTCCTAGAAGGGAATGTAGGGAAACATCTTCAAGACCTTGTATGAGGTGGTTGCTTCTTAGACCTTACACCCAAAGTACAAGCAACAAAAGAAAAAAATAGATAAATGGGAACTCCTCAAAATTAAAAGCTTCCATACCTCAAAGGAATTTGTCAAAAAAGTGAAGAGGCAACCAACTCAATGGGAAAAAATATTTGGAAACCATGTGTCTGATAAAAGACTGATCTCTTGCACATAAAGAGAAATCCTACAATGCAACAACAATAGTACAAACAACCCAATTATAAAATGGGCAAGAGATATGAAAAGACATTTCTCTGAAGAAGAAATACAAATGGCTAAAAAACACATGAAAAAATGTTCATCTTCACTAGCTATTGGGATGAAAATTAAGACCACAATGAGATATCATCTCATACCACGTAGAATGGCTGCTGTTAAACAAACAGGAGACTACAAATGCTGGAGAGGATGTGGAGAAATTGGAACTCTTATTCATTGTTGGTGGGACTGTATAGTGGTACAGCCACTCTGGAAGACAGTCTACTAGTTCCTTAGAAAACTAGATATCAAGTTATCCTTCGATCGAGCAATTTCACTTTTCTGAAAGTAGTGACACGAACAGATATTTGCACACCGATGTTCATAGCAGCATTATTCACAATTGCTAAGAGATGGAAACAATCCAAATGTCCTTCAACAGATGAGTGGATAAACAAAATGTGGTACATACACACGATGGAATACTACGTGGCATTAAGAAGGAATGAGGTCGTGAAACATATGACAGCATGGATGAACCTTAAAGACATAATGCTGAATGAAATAAGCCAGGTACAAAAAGAGAGATATTGTATGTTACCACTAATGTGAACTCTGTGAAAAATGTAAAATAAATGTTTTATATTGTAGAATGTAGGGGACCTAGCAATAGACAGCAACTAGTGAAGGGGGAACCATAATCTAATAAGAACAGATAAGTTATGGAGGGTAATCTTAATGTTATTGGAATGCTCAGGAATGACTATGGTTTGTTAATTTTTGGGGGGTATGTTAGGAACATTTGGAAGCAATGTAGTTATTTTAGGCTATTTGTTTTTCTTATTCCTTTGTTTTGGTTTTGTTTGAAATGTTTTATTATTGTTTGTTTTTTAATTTAAAAAAAAGACATGAGCACATAAAAAAAAATCAAACAAAAAACTCTATGCAAAAAAAAATTAAGTTCAGAACCACAGACCAGAAATCTAAAATGTTGCTTTATGAATACTCTGATTAAAAAAAAAAAAAGTAAAGTGAACTAACAATGAACATGCAGAAATTGAAGTTAAAAACACAATACCTTTTACAGTGACTCCAAAGAAAATGAAATACTTAGGTATACACTTAACTAAGCATGTATAGAACCTGTAATTTGAAAATTACAAAACATCTGTGAAGCAATCCATTTTCACTATGGAACTCAAAAGCTTCAGGAAGCAGCAGTAACTGGCACTTTTGGAAGTGGGGGTAAAGTTGGGGTTAAACACAAGAATATTAGTTGAAAGTGTGTTTACGTCCTTCGCCCCTACCCCAGATATATTCCCCTACCTACACTGTGTTGCCAGATGACTGCTGCTTCTTCACTTTTGCAAAAAACTCAAGGTTTTTTTATCTCAAGATGATGAAACAGAGGATCTCTGGTCAAGATATATCAGGCAAAATTGAAGGTGGGAATAAATGACTGGAAACAGGATTAAAAGAAAAGTTTACTTAGATTACTTTCCTACTTACCTACCAGAAAGATTGCAGCCAGGTGGGCATTTGAATAAGAATCTTCTCTGGGCGATCTTACCAGTCCAAGAGAGGGGTATTGCAAGATAGGTTTTCCAACAAAAGACCTAGCCAGATTACCTTACAATGTAGATAGTTATAACTCACACCTACAGTTTTTAATGCCCTATTCTCAAATAGGAGCAAATAGTCAAAGATAACAAGACATTTGGGGAAAGCATCTACTATGTAAAAGGCCAAAGTAAACTAACCAGAAAGTATCAAGAAAGAAGAAAACTTGAGAAAATTATTCAATTAGATGAGATTCTCCAGTATATCTCATAAGTATCTTATAGTAACTTTATTGTTATTGTTTATATGTCATTGTGGAGTGGACAACTAAAACATTGTATTTGGAATCCCACCAGACTATTATTCCTTCCTTTGCTTTAGGTAGTCATTAAAGTCATATTCTTTATACATATTATTTTCTCTCTGCTTTACTCTTCTCAATCAGGTTTGGTTTGTTTATTAGGTACAGCAGCAGGGAAATTATTAATACATAATAACTAGTACTGGACAATGCTATTTTCAGTAACATTACTGGAGAAGAGTTTGGAGTTGAATTTATCAAACCAATTTATTATACCATCTACTAATTTGTGTCTCTAGACCAGATGAGTTGTGCTTGGGAAAACTTCTCTCAAAACTCCAACAACCTCTTGAGATACGAGGTGAAGATGCACACATACATGCACATGCCAACACACACCCACAGAAAGAGATAGTGACGTATGGTTTTTCACCAAAGAAGAGGTTCAGTCTGCTCAATATTAAAGCAAAGTTTTAATAGCCTGGACCATAGCAACAACCTACCAGATATTTGACTTCTAGCCTCCAACTCTGTTCCAGTTTGCTGAAACCACTGGAATGCAAAATGCCAGAAATGGATTGACTTTTATAAAGTGGATTTATTAGGTTACAAATAAATCATGTCCAAACTAAGTCATCAACAAGAGGATACCTTCACTGAGGAAGGGCTGATGGCATCTGGAACACCTCTGTTAGCTGGGAAGGCAAGTGACTGGCGTCTGCTGGTCCCTTGCTCCTAAGTTGTGTTGCTTTCAGCTTCTCATTCTAGTGGCCTTCTCTTTAAGCATCTTTGGGTCCTCTCTTAGCCTTTCCAGGGCAAACTCTGGATTGCATCTCTTGGATTCTCTCGGCTCTTTCCAGGTTCTGGCTATTTCTGTGAGTCCTTGCTTAGCATCTCTCAGGGTATTCCAAATGTCTGCATCTGTGTTGGCCCCTGAACTCTCTTAAGAACTCCAATAAACTAATCAAGACCCACCTTGAATGGGTGGGGTCACACCTTCATGGAAGTAATCTAATCAAAAGATCTCACCGAGAGTTGAGTGGGTCACATCTCCATGGAAACAAACTAATTAAAATATCCCACCCATAATAAGTCTGCACCCACAAGATTGGATTAAAAGAATATGGTTTTTGTGGGGGACATAATAGATTCAAACCAGCACAAAGTCTAAATTTTCCTAGCAAAGCTTTAAGAATAATGTTTCTAAATGAAGTTTTTACTGTTGTTTAAAACTTTAATCTCTCAAGTAGGTCCATTTGTGTGAAAAAAAGCAAGTTGCAGAAAGTATGTATAATATCCTATTTATATCTGTGATCATGCATGTAGCAATGAGCAAGGCCTAATATTCAACTCTAATGTTTTTTTGCTGTCTTAAAAAAACAAACAAAAAATCTGTTAATAGAAGTTTTTCACTGCCAATGCATGAATTTCATTCAAAATTATTATACTTTCCAAATTCTTATGTTGTCCAAAAAATCAGAGGTTTTAATCAAAGCTATTAAAAAAAGTATCCATATCCAAGCACAAAATGTCAAAATAAACTTTTTGACATTTTGTATAAAGACATATCAACAACAACAAAAAAACAAAACAATGACATAAATGGTAGATTGGTAAATAAATTATTTTATCAAGGTATAAACAATTATAAATCGTATGACAAGGAAAATAAAAAGTGATTCATTGGAATAGAAATCCAGGCATGAATTTGGCTGTGTTTATTAAAATTTTGACTATTTATCTGAACATTGTTAAAGGGATAAACAAACTTCATTAAGAATATTTTATGATTTTGGTCTTCTTAAATTATACTTCCTCTTTGTTGATGAGGAACCACATTTTAACTGCCTTGCCTTACCCACAGTTTTAAGAGGAAGTTCAGCAAACTAGAAATAAAAGCAAAATTAGAGAAACAAAACTGAGATCTGTAAATCAATAACATATGGTAAAAATATTTTGAAATCATCTTCCATAATACTTCCATAATACTAGAAGCAAGCAGTATATAGAATTGCCTATATAAAATTCCTGGGGACAAATGGTATGATAGTGTGAGCTTTGAAAAAGCTTTCCATCCTATAATTCTATGAGTGTATTGTGAGATACCACTTTTATAATCATTAACTAGAAAAAATTATGATTAAAAAGTAAATAAATAAATATAGGTATATGCATACATACATATATGAAAGCTAATTCTGTAGGTCTTTGAAATTTCTTTTTCTTTTTTGCCTTAGAAATTCAATGCTTACTGTAATTTGAAAATGTAATCATTAAAATAATAGTTCAGAATCTCATTCTACTCCAAATGCTGATAAACTAGAAATTGAAGAGACCAGGAATCTGAGTAATACTCTTTGATACTACTGTTGTGCATAGAATAAATTTGAGATTTAATAATAGGTTGTCTTATATTATTTAACTTTTTTTGAAAAAATATTTTGCCTTTGAGATTGTAAACTCAGAGATAGTTGTATTTTGTATCGAATAATGCTATTTAGATTAAAGGAATATCTTGTTAATGGCTGATTTGTTAAGAAAAGGTGAGTTATAGAAATAAACTATATAAAAACATAAGCAAAGCCAACTATAATGGATCAATAATTTCCTGGTTCTTTCATGTCATATTAACTTAAAAAAATATTCAACATGTTATAACTATTCACATCTTTTCAGCTACATTTCCATTTTACACTTACTCTTAAGCATACGGTTTTTTTTTTTTTTTTTTTGCTACTCCTGAGTTAATGTTCTGTTTTTGATAATTTCATTAAATCAGAAATTTTAAATTCCATTTGAGGTTTTCAAATGTGTAATTTTCTTAGATACTAGCAAATGTATTCAAACTAATTTCATCTGCTACTATAATATAGCTCTTAATCATGTTATGTCTGGACATAACATGCCAGATATTTAACCTTCAGCCTCCAACTCTTAAAATATCCTATACAAAGTTTTAAGAATATTTTTGTCCAAATATTATTGTCATTTAAAACCTTAACTCTGGAGTAAGTCATTTAAAACCTTAACTCTGGAGAATTATAGTGTCCTATATATACATCTTTAAAACTATTTATGTATACACATATTTGATTATATATATAACATTTCTGGAAGGATACATAGAAAAGTAGTTATTTCTATGGAATGGAGAATGGGAGACATGATGAGATCCTTTTACTTTCTACTTTCTTTACTATTTTGTTTGAATTTCTTACCATGTGAAAGTATTATTTTATAATTTTAAATGTTTTTATTATAAAGCCTAAAAAATCTGGATAAAGGAGTTTTTGACTCAGAAAAGCACTGGTAACCAAGAAAGAAAAAAAAACTACATATTTTAATTATGTAAAAATATAAAAATTCCATACTTCAAAAACATCATAAAATTAAAAGGCTATGAATTTAAAACACTTTTACAGAAAATGGAAAGAGTATTCATACCTCTATTCCAGACAAATAAACAAGAACATTCAGATTTTAAAATACACAAAAAGAAGAAAATAAAAATCCACAAAAGTAGAAATGCAAATAGCTAAAAAATATTTGAAAAATTGTTCACCCTTAAAACAATTTCAAATTAAAGCAACAAAATAATAGTGTTCCCTTATTAGATCAGCTAAGTTTTTATAAATAATTGTACTTGTGAGGGTGCTGTGAGACAAGGAACTCTCGCATTAATTTTGGTACAAATGTTCGTTAAAGCAGTTCGGCAGTACTCATGAACTTGTGAATATATTTTAATTGTACATATCTCTTTGATTAAATAATTCTCTTTCTATGACAATAAGTTAAAACAAAGTTATTTTTCAGAAATTGTTCATTACAGCATTATTTATAATGATCAAAGAATGCAAACATTTTAAAACCTCAACAGTAGAGAAATGTTCAAGTAAATTGAACAGGACCTTGGGTTAAGCAGCAATGGTTACATGGGCATCCTTTTTGTATGAGTTTCCTAGGGCTAATCTGAGAGCTTAATGGCTGAGAATATTTTGTTATATCCTCACATTTAAACGAAATGAAATGAAATATAAGCTTTGGAATATATACTTTGAAATGAAATATAAACTTGAACCTATAAATGCCTAGGTTCAAAGTTCTTTTCTTCATTTCTTTACAAATATAGCTCCATTGTCTTTTTTGTATCCAGTATCATATTGAGAATTTGGGTGTCAATATGGTTCTTATGGCAAATGATTTGTTATTTCTCTTGGGAAACTTTTAGAATTTTCTCTTTGTCTTTGATGTTCTTAAATTTCACTGTAAAGTATCTAGGTTTTTCCTTATACTGTTTGGAACTCTGAGCCCTTTCAATTTAAGCTCTTTCATCTTTCTTTTAATTCTAAGAAAATTCGTTACTACCATTCTTCAAATCTTTTCTCCTTTCCATTGGTGTTTTCCCCTCCTTATGGGTTTCCTATTCAGCAGGTATTGACTCCCAATTCTGAACTCTACATCTCCTAAAGTTTTTTCTTTTGTATTTTCTATTTGTTCCTACTGCCTCCTTGGAAAATTTCTCAAATGGAACTTTCAGCTCACTAACTCATTCAGGATTTCCAACCTGCTATTTATCCATCTGTGGTGCTCTTTATTTCAGCTCATATTTTCATATTTAATATTCTTACTTGGCTTTTTTATGACTTCTTATTCCTTTTTACATTATCAACCCCTCCCTCCCAACCACCCCCCTGCCTCATCACCTTGACTCCATTTTTAGGCTGATTGCATTTTAAAATTGCAACCCTTCTTAGCAATCCCAATCTCCCTTGCCTTGCTCTATTTTAATAGCAATTACTACTTCCTAAAATAGTTTATTAGTTAGTTAAATATTTAGTTATTTGTTATGTTTTTTACTCTGTTTTCCATGCCATTTCTCATCACTAGAAAGTAAGTTACAAAGGAACAGAGATTTTTCTCTGTCTTGTTCCCTGATGAATCTCTAGTATCTGGCACTTGCTAAGTGATCAATAAAAATTTGTTGAACGAATAATTGAATTGTTATTTTAATTTATATGTATGTATGTTCCTATAATTCTGCTTTATTTGGTCTGTGTTATAGTTGTCATAGTCCTCAGGTGTCTTGATATTTTGGTTTGCAAGTTCATGTCCTGATGGTGTAATCTATTACCCTTTCTGATTATGGATATGGAGGAGGAACAAAGAGGTAGACTCTAGGTTTTATTCCTTCCTACAAGTTTAAGAAATAGATGGCAGAGAACTCCAGGTATCACAGTAGAGCTATAGTGCTCTCTCTGTTTGCTGCTACTTCACTAGACTGCTCTTCTTATGAGGATTTGCCTTTAAACTCTTCTATTCCAGTATCAGAAGGCTGTTGTAATCCACCAAAACCCTGGGGGTTTGGAAAAGGAGGGAGGCATGAATGTCCCATTCCTCTGGAGTCTCTGGTCAGCCCATACTCTTTCATCAGCAACTCTCTTCAGCAGACCCTTTATATTATACTACACGGTAAAACCTGCACTGTTGCTGGTAATTTCTGTAGCAATCAATAGTCAGGCACTGATTGTCCCAAAACAATGTGGAGGTGTGGCAGGAACAATGCTTAAAAACTTACTCGTAACCATTTCTGTCACTACCGTTTCCAACTACTTTCTGCAATGTGCCCCACTTCCACCCCATCCATACTCATGTATCAGTCACACTTACACACAGTTTAGGACAAATTTCAGTCTAACTGGAGTCCACTCACAGTTTTTAAAATTATTTCTCAAGTCCTTGCTTCCTTCTTGTTTCTTTAGTTTCCTAGAGTTACTATGGAGAGAGGAAGCCAACAGCCCTTACTAATTCTCCATTTTCTCAGAAGCTATACATAATTCATGGTCTTCACTTTGGCTTCAAACTCACTGGCTCTTACACACACACACATACACATGAAATACCCATAGGACTATACAACACAATGTAAACAGTGCACTAGAGTTAATAGCATAATTATAATAGTAGTGTTTCATGAATTTTAACAAAGGTACCACGCTAATGCAAAATCTTGATAACAAGGAAATCTGTGTGTGTGAGAGAGGGTTATGTGTGAACTCTGTACTTCCTGCATGATGTTTCTGTAAACCCACAACTAGTCTAAAAAAATAATTAAAAAATAAAGTAAAGTACAGCTGATAAGCAGACTTGGAAGAAAAAACTCATTGGCTCTTTTTCTTGTATTCATAAAATACACATTCATTCACTTATTAGTTCAGGCAACATTGAGTGCTTCCTATGCTAATAGTTACTTTATAATTTCCTGACTACCTCGCTATGATATAGATAATCATTAGAATTTCTAGGTACCCTACTATTGAAATAAAAAATCTGATATTTTAGCTTCCTGCATATAAAATGGAAATATAAAACTGCATGTCTATATTTGCCTTAACATTCCATATAATTATTGTGAAGCAAAAGACTTTAAAGTTATAAAAGCTATACAAATAATAAGTAAAAGTTATTCATTGTAGCAAATACATTTTTAAAAACTAAACCAAAATTTTTTTCATTATCTCTACATATTGGTGGTTTAGCTCTTTGTGCGGAAATTCTGGCAACCTCAATGATCATGCCAGTCACTTCATTAACCCCAGCATTCACATCAGGCACACTGTATTTGGTACGTAAATGATATAAAGGAGTATAAAAAACAGTTTTCTCTGTTTTAAGGTTAAGTTATGAATATTAGATACATAGCAGAAGATCACAACTTAAGTGAATTTAAACGTGGGTGTAAGGATGGGAGGGCTCACATTTGTATGATGTTTGCATAAGGCACTCAGGAAGTTCTTGGAAGAAAAGCCTTGTAAGTCAAGAGGAGTATGGCACTATGAGCACTCAGCTTGGTCCAATAACACTACTGTAATATAAATAGGAAATAATTTTGATAATATAATGCTACCAAATGCCCCTATCAATTTATGCTGATTCTTACAGAGAGGAGAGCTACAAGTAAAAATTGAAAACTATTTCATGAAAAATTATGTAAGACATTGGGAGAACAAAATAACCTTACTTTGGAACCATATAATGAAATATAAAAGTAGAGAGGTGGGATTCTCTCCATTCAAGGGGATAACATAACATTATAGAACAACACTGTAATAAACACTAATTGGCTATATTAATAGAATATATATTCTAACATATTAATTAATACATTAATATATTAATTGGCACTAATTGGCTAATATATTAATAGATTATATCCTACCTAAGGTAGAATGGAGCCAGTTCAAGAGAGTGTTACCCAGCCTAACTTTGATGGATATCAATAGACAGTGATAAAATAGCTCCTACAGAAGCAGTGGTGTCAAGGCACCTTGAAGCAATTTTGAAGGTATTGGAGTCCTTAATAGTTATCACCAGAGGAAGCCAGAAACAATGAAGAAAATGAGAGATGCACAAGTGGATAAGCCATTGACCTCATCCTGAGGGTAGCTAAGCAAGAAATGAGGTAAACCAATCATAACAATAAGTAAACAACTTTCCTATAGAGCTACGCAAGTATTAAGGGGATAGAGAACAGTCACATACATACTTAGCTTAGAAGGATTTGAATGAGACAGCAAATTCCCTGTTAGACATCTCCACCCAGGTGTTCTACAGACTCCACCTGGTTATCTAACTCAGTTGGGGGGACTAGCCACCCAGAACAAGCTAGAACTCTGGAAGTCATTCTTATCCTTTTCCATTCCAAGCTAATTATCCAAGCCTTGAAATTTTTTATTTTCTAAATATATATTATGTATTCCCATATTCTCCATACCTACTACTACTGGTCTAATTTGAGATCTCATCGTCTCTCACCTGAAGCACTGCAATTGTCTCCTTAAATCCTTTCTGGAACAAAGTCAGGGTTCAACAAGGGAAGCAGATTCAGTAGTAGAACAAATCCAATATATATTGATTTGTAACAAGAAGTTGGCTTATGCCATTTTTCGGTAGCTAGTTAAGCAGTCTCCTTAAGGATGTTATCCCCGCATGTGATACTGGAGCTTGAAGTCCACAGGGAACATCACAAGCAGGCTGGAACCTGCAAGCAGGAACTGAAACCCAATGAAGACCAAACCCACGCCCATTCTTGTCTCACCTTGGTCAGGAGAATCGTGACAAAGCTGAGGATCTTCATCACAGAGCTAAACACACACACACCTGGATCAGGAGTTAGAAAAGCTGAAGGAAGATCCAAGACATTGTAAAGCAACTACAAGTGAATCAGCAGATCAGCAATAACCTGTGTTGGGGATTGAATCATGCACCTTACGAACGACATGTTCAAGCCTTAATCCACATCCTTGTGGGTATGAACCCATTTGTAAATATTATATTTGAATATTTAAGGTAAGTCAGGGCATGGATTCATTTGTGAATAGGATCTTCGAAGTTCTTAAGGCCAAATTGAATACTTAATTCAAATTTATAGAGTCCTTAGCAGCAAAGAAAATTTGACACAGAGGAGGAAGCCAGAAGTCAGACAAAGCCAAAGAGTGAAACAGATCCTCTTGTGATGGAAGCAGAGGTGCAAGCCAAGGAACCCCAAGTATTGAAGCAAGCTAGCACCAGAATGCTACAGACTCTGGGAGAAATCATGACTGTTGAGGCTTTGATTTTAGACTTTTAGTCTCCAGAACTGTGAGACAATAAATTCCTGCAGCTTAAGCCAATCAGTACATAGTATTTGTCACAGCAGCCCTGACAAATTAAGACAAACTGTTTGAGCTACAAAATGCCTGCTGCTTCCCTTCTGCCCTCCTAATCTCCCAAGAATTTCCCTTTTGGCTACCCTAGTGAGAAATGTACAAGAAAGGGAATTCTGAAAATTGTTGTTCAGCCTAGCCAAGTTGACCCATTAACAAAGCCATCATCACAGATTATAATTAAAACAAATGGTACTAACTTGTTCTGTTTCTGCTTGTCATGTCCCCTTCATTTTCCATTTTCCATAAAACACAAGAGCCAATGAAAATCTAGACAAGCAATTTCAGGAAAACAGTGACCTAAACATGACTCCTTTTAAAATCTCCTCTACCAACTAAGATGAACATCTGTTGCACCCAAGGTTGAAGCCTTGGAATCTGTAGGATCCTTTATGCCTGGTCTTATTTCCCTCATGGCACAGGTAAATACTTACAGACTAGCATTGGATCCTGAGGGAAAATTTATAAAGCTGCAAATCCTGAGAAGAACATGGTGCCCAGAATGTAGCTTGTCTCTCTGGGAGTATGGATTGGCTGGCCGAGTCTTCTGTACATCTGACATTATAAAGTATGAGGACACCAGAAAGCAGGGAGGCTTCCTCCAGGTGCTTCAGCAGGGTAATAGTGTTAAGCCTCCTGCAATACCACTGGTCCACAAGAGAGAAATTATTTTGCCTCCTTTCAGTCTAATACCGTAGTCCCATTGAACAAATTATGCATCTAAGGAAGATGAGCATCCAGAAAGAGAACAATTAAAAGAAAGGGGAAAAAAAGACTTTCTAAAGTTAAATTTATTTTCTGAGAAAGAGTTCAGTAGATGAAATAAGGGAGAAGATGGGGACAGACCCATCTGTTCTGCTGAAACCCAAAATAGTGGCCTGGAAGGACAAATAAAAGAAATATCTCAAAGCACAGAGCAAAACATAGGGAGATAGGAACCATATTAAAGACCTGGAGGATAGATGCAGAATACCTAAAATGCAAGTAATAGAAGTGCCAGAGTACAGGAAATAGATGAAGGAGTGCCATTATTAGATTAACAATAGAAGAAAAATTCCCTGGACTAAGAAAGACCTATCCTATGTCTTTAGATTAACCAGACTCACAAAGCTTGTGCTAAATTGCCAAGAAAAGACATAGCTCTATGTGATAGTTAGGTTCATGTGTCAACTTGGCCAGGTAATGGTACCCAGGTGTCTGGTCAAGCAAGCACTGGCCTAACTGTTACTTCAAGGACCTTCTGGTTTATTAAATCATCAGTCAATTGGCTGCAGCTGTGAGTGATTACATCAATGAAGGGTGTGTCTTCCACAATGAGAGAATGCAATCAGCTGGATTTAATCCAATCAGTTGAAGTGAGAGATAGAGGACATTCACTTCTTCTTTGTCTGACCAGTGAAGCATTTCCTGAGGAGTTCGTTGACACTGCCAGTTTGTTGCCTGAGGAGTTCATTGAACATGTTCATCAGAGTTGCCAGTTTGCTGCCTGAGGTGTTCATCGAACATCTTCATTGGAGTTGCCAGAATGCTGCCTGCCCTATGGCATTTGGACTCATGCATGCCCGCAGTTGTATGAGACACTTTTATAAATCTTTTATTTATAGATATCTCTTGTTGATTCTGTTTCCCTAGAGTACCTACTAATACAGGCTGGGTATGTTCTGGTTCCAGAAATAGGAATAAAGAAAAAAACTTAAAATCCTCCAGACAGAAAGAAGTAATTACCCACTGTTCTAGTTTGCTAATGCTGCCAGAATGCAAAACACCAGAAATGTATTGGCTTTTATAAAAGGGGGTTTATTTGGTTATACAGTTTCAGTCTTAAGGCCATAAAGTGTCCATCAATAAAGGGTACCTCCACTGGAGAAAGGCCATTGGCATCCAGAAAACTTCTGTTAGCCGGGAAGGCACGTGGCTGGTGTCTGCTCATTCCTAGGTTGCGTTTCAAAATGGCATTCTCCAAAATGTCTGCATCAGCTTCCAATGGCTGTTTTCAAAATGTCTGTCTCAGCTCCAGCTTGCTATGAGCTCCTTCTGTCTGAGCTTATATAGTGCTCTAGTAAACTAAACAAGGCCCATGCTGAATGGGTGGGGCCACACCTCCATGGAAATTATCCAGTCAGAGTTATCACCTACAGTTGGGTGGATCACATCTCCATGGACCCTGAACCAATAGGTTCCAACCCAATCCACACTAACATATCTGCCCCCTCGAGAATGCATTAAAGAATATGACTTTTTCTGGGGGACATAAATAAACAAACTGGCACACCCACAAAGAAATAAAGTCAGACTGGATTTATTAGTCCTCTCATTTGCAAAACTGAAATCTAGAAGAGTTGACTAGCATTAATACGTTACCAAGAAAAGACGACTCTGATCCAAGATTCCTATACCCAGCCAAGATACCACTCTTCTATTAGAGTGAAGAAAATAATTATTTGCAGATAAGAATTCAGAGTATTTCACTATGTACTCCGTCTTATCATCTGTGGAAAGTACTTGAGGAAGGACTTTAACCAAACAACATATACAAAGTGGAATAGAATCAAGATGGAAAAGATTAAAGAAATGGTAATGTGTAATGAACCTTTCTCTATGTCTATGTATGTTATCTATTTAAATAAAAATCTCAGTGTTACTTACATGCATGCATAGACAAAGATGAAAAGCTCACAAATTTTTTTACCTTTTTTTAAATATTCATTTTATTGAGATATATTCACATACCACGCAGTCATACAAAACAAATCGTACATTCGATTGTTCACAGTACCACTACATAGTTGTACATTCATCACCAAAATCAATCCCTGACACCTTCATTACCACACACAGAAAAATAACAAGAATAATAATTAAAGTGAAAAAGAGCAATTAAAGTAAAAAAGGACACTGGGTGCCTTTGTCTGTTTGTTTGTTTGTTTGTTTCCCCTATTTTTCTACTCATCCATCCATAAACTACACAAAGGGAAGTGTGGTCCTTATGGCTTTCCCAATCCCATTGTCACCCCTCATAAGCTACATTTTTATACAATTGTCTTTGAGATTCATGGGTTCTGGGTTGTAGTTTGATAGTTTCAGGTATCTACCACCAGCTACCCCAATTCATTAGAACCTAAAAAGGGTTGTCTATATTGTGCATAAGAGTGCCCACCAGAGTGACCTCTCAGCTCCCTTTGGAATCTCTCTGCCACTGAAGTTTATTTCATTTCCTTTCACATCCCCCTTTTGGTCAAGAAGATGTTCTCCATCCCACGATGCCGGGTCTACATTCCTCCCCAGGAGTCATATTCCACGTTGCCAGGGAGATTCACTCCCCTGGGTATCAGATCCCATGTAGAGGGGAGGGCAGTGATTTCACCTTTCAAGTTGGCTTAGCTAGAAAGCTCAGAAATTAATATCACAAAGTCATCATAACCATGGGAGCCAAGGAAATGCACCACTCAGATATCCTGCTGCAGAGAGCATAATTGACTGACAGCTCCAGTTGCCACCCCTCTTGATCAGCAGAGACATCCTTTGTGTAAGCATGAGGCCATGCTCCCTTGGGCTTCTCCCAGACAGATCTGAGCATGGTGAATATACTACTGCAGGCCCATTCCTGCTAGAGGATCCATTACAACATGCCTATTTCTCTCAGACCCTTACTTACTAACTTACTCAGCCACTTACCAGAAAACAGGCGTTTCTACAGCTCAGCATGAGCCATTGCTTTTTCCAGGCTTTTAAGGGCCACCCTAGCAGTGAATTTTCCCCATCCTTGGGGTCTTTGGGGAGGAATTTCCCCATCAACCCAGATGCAACTTTCTTAGAACTATGCTATAGTCTGAGACTCCTGCTACCCAATCCTCCTATCACCCTCTCATTCTTTGTTTCAGACCTGAATCATGGCCTGTAAGTTCTCCCTACCTATTCCTGCTCCCTCTCCTTTTTTTCCCTCAGGCCTTTTTCCCAGTAAATCTTTTTCACATCTACTAATGCTTTTCAGAGGACCTGAACTAACCCAGGTGGTAATAATGGGTTATGGAGACTGGCTCAGTCATAGCTTGGCTGGCAAAGACAATCCCATCTTGGGTGCTTTGGGGGTCATAGATAGTTCCTGGCGTAAGACCACAATCAAAATGCTGAAAATTTTCCAGGGTTGATCTGAGAAAATGTCCCAGTAGAGGGAAATGCTTTTATAGATGCAGTGGTTTTGGCATTTGAAAGATGGGGGAGACAGTGCTTACAAGGCCAGCAGAATTAGCTGTTTTATGTAAAGTTGTACTGACACCTAGTAGAGGGATAATGAATAACCAGGAGCCATTAATGAACAGTTAAAGGCTGAATGTGAGAGACAGAAGGACTCTGGTAGCTTACAAAGAGTCCTTTTATCACCTGCAATGGAAAAGTAGATACTGCTGAGGTGCAGACACAGGGTTTGATAGTAAGAGTTGCAGAGATCCAGAGATGTTTAGCTAAGGCTGTTCTTTTTTTGTTAAGATCAGGGCCCTGCTGGGGAAAACCTGGAATGGAACTGTCTGGATGGATGCTCCTGTGGATTTTGGCCCTGCATACCTTCTCCCTGCTCACCAAAGCCTTAGAACTTGCAGAGGTGATTTATCCCTCCCTAGCAACAGCTAGCATTTTCCCCACGTGGGGAGATGCTGCCTCTTCTGAAGGCCAGGCCTATAGCTAGGGTTCAATCCAGCTGACCCAGTTGGGCACACATTAGGCTAATAAGGGAGGAAAGATATTATACACCGAAGGAGCTATAAAAATCCACTATCATGAACTGGCAAGAGCAAAGGGAGTACCCATGGGATTAAATTTTGAGGTGCTTGATCAATGGGACTGGAATATTAGACTATATAGGCAAGAGTTCATTAACTTGGGGGCACTTTTTGGGGACACAATATTTAATACTCTGGCAAAGACCCCAAAGGATGGTGCAAATTTGCTGCTAGGGTGAACTTTAAAAGCCTGGAAAAAACAGTGGTCCATGCTGAACAAGGTGGAGATGCCTGAGTTTCCCTGCAGATGTCAGAGTAAGTCATTAAGGGTCTGAGAGAAATGGGCATGCTGGAATGGATATATTATATGAGGACAGAAAACCCACCAGAGGGAGACCCATGGGAGGGCCATTCCATGGGAGGGCCCAGAGGATCCAACTTTTGCCACAGCCTTTAATAGTGCACTGGTGAAGGGTCACCAATATCACTAAGAAATTCATTGATGACTCTCCTCTGCAATCCATGACTGACAATAGGACATCCAGTTATATAACTGGGTTCATTAATATCCATGGGGATGACAGAGTTCGAAAGCTGTGGCCAGGTGGTAGCACTTAACTTCCAGAAACCAGCAGACAGGAATTCCTGTAATTATTGGCAAAATCTGAGTGACAGCCAAGATAGCTTGACCTCCAGGGAGCTGTGGAGATGGTTAATAGAGAATGGCATCCCTAGTGGTAAAAATGATGGGGAGCCAACAATGATGTTACTTAATATCTACTACTAGAATATGGCAAAAAAAAATTAGAGGAGCAGGAGGTTGAGGACACTTGTGCCAATAAAAAAATTTCTTAGTTCTCAGACCTAAGCCAATATTCAGATCCGGAGTAACCTTCACATTGGCTCCTTAGCCCATAGATTAAGAGCTGTTATAGCGGGAAAAACCAAGGAGAAACCTCGTCCAGCCAAGAGAGTAAATAAAAAAACAATATTGCATTCTGGGAATGGTGGAGATTGGTGGCAAATGTAACAACCTAAGGATGCAGGGATGACTATCACTATCATTTTTCCATATAAGTATCCAGTTTGTTCCCTGCAGGAACAGGAGATGTCCTGGAGAATGACTGTAGACTTTGTAGAAAGTTTAACCAAGCATTTCTGATTGCAGCTGTTCTGCCAGATGTATTCTTTCAAGAGCAGATGAATTATGTGTCAAGTCCATGGTATGCAGTCATTGATTTGGTGAATGCCTTCTTTTATATTCCAGTTAGGAAAGAGGATCAAAAATATTTCACATATATATGGAATGGACAACAATATTCATTTACAGTTTTGCCCAAAAGCTGTATTAACTCATCTGTCCTCTGTCAAAATAGAATCCAAAGAGATGTAACACCTGGACATCCCACAGAATGTTACACTTATCCATTAAATCAATGGCATAATATTGATTGGGCAGAAAAAGAAAGATGTGGCTAGGCCTTGTGGTGAGAGAGAAACCCTAGGAAGGGACCTGCCATGTCAGTGAAGTCTGTAGGGGTATAGAAATCAGGAGCATGCTGGGATGTCCCCTCTCAGGTAGAAGACAAATTATTACGTCTTCACCCCCTACCATAAAGAAGGAAGAATCACCTCATTAGGTTCTAGAAGCAAGATATTCAACAACTGGTAGACTACTTCAGCTGAATGAAGTGGAAGGCCGCCAACTTTTGTGTAGGGCCCAGAGCAGGAAAGAGCTCTACAGCAGACCCAGGGCTGAGTTGCTCTGCTGATTGGGTCACAGGATCCTACAGACCCTATGGTGTTGGAGGTATTAGTGGTGGAAAAATATGCAGTGTGGAGTTTATAGCAAGCCTCAGTGGGGAATCACAATGCAGGCTCTAGGGATTCATCTGCAACATTTTGAGAAACAATTTCTGGCATGTTGCAATCCCAAAAGAAAAGGAACACATTACCATGGGGCACCAAGTGATTATGCAACCAGAACTGCCCATTATGAGCTAGTTTCTGTCAGATTCAATAAGTTGTAAATACAGACAGGCCCAGCAGCAGTCTGTTGTAAGATGGGATCAAGCCTAAGGAGGACCAGAAGGCATAAGAAAGTTGAATGAGCAAGTAGCATAGGCCTTCATGTCACCTATTACAGATGGACCAGTATCCCTACCCCAGCTCCCACCTATGCTATATAAGGGGGTCCCATATGACCATCTAAAGGGGGAGGGGAAAACCCAAGTTCGGTTTACAGATGGGTCAGCTTGATAAGTGGATGCAAACCAAAAATAGATGGCAGCTGCATTACAGACTCAGTAAATGATGACTGAAAGGCAATGGAGAGGGAAAATCTTCCAAATGAGCATACCTATGATCTGTGCACCTAGTCATTCACTATGTGCAGGAGAAGTAGCCTTGTAGGCAAATGTATACAGATTCCTGGGCAATGGCCAATTGCCTGGTCATTTTATGAGGGACTTGGAAAGAAAAAACAAAACAAAACTAGAAGACCAGAGACAAGGAGATCTAGCAAGGAGCATATGGATGGATATACAGAAGTGGGCACAAAATGTGAGCATATTTGTATTACTTGTCAGTGCCTACCAGAAAGCATCTACCATGAAAGAGGCACAAATAGCAAGAGACAAAAATAACTCGGCAGGTTGAGTTGAGACAGCCTTCATCTTGGTAACCACCAAAAGCTATGATGCACAAATGAATGGAGTGGCCACATAGCAGAGATGAGCTAAGTATGTGCCCAGCAATGTGGAATACCACTTACAAAGTCCTGTCAGCAAAAGAAACTAATGCTGAGTACCCATTATGGCACTATTTTTCCAGGAGACCAACCAATCACTCATTGGAAGGTAGACTACTTCAGAGTAGTCTTGGAGTTGGCAGTTCAACCTCATAGAAATACTTTTCTGGGTATGGGATTTTTCCTGCCTGCAGAGTCTTGGGATTATGGAATACCTGAACAGTAGGCATGAAACACCACACAACATAGCATCTGACCAGGAGACCCACTTCACAGGAAGAAAATATGGGATGGGGCCCATGATTATCAGATCCACTGCTCATGTGACATACTGCAGCATCCAGATGTAGCTAGCCTCATTGTACTGAACCAATCCAGTGATGGCAGAACTGAAACACCAACTCAAAGGCAATAGGATGAAATGTCATCCTTCAGGATGTAGTATAGCATTAAATCAGAGATTGCTTTAATGTTTTCTACCCCCAACAGGTAGAGTGGAGGGGTCCAGAAACCAAAGGGTAGAAGTAGGAGTGGCTCCATTTACAAACACTCCAAATGACCCACCAGGAGACATTGTATTTTTTATCCCCACAACTCTGTGTTTTGCATGATTGAAGCTACTTGTCCCCAAAGGGGTGCACCCTTGCCATGGAACACACCAAAGATACCATTGAACTACAGGCTATGGCTGCCACAGACCACTGACTCCTTGTGTACTGAGACTGACAAGTGAGAAGAGTCACAATCTTGTCAGGGTCAATTGATCCTGGTGAACAGGAGTTGGAAGGGTTGATTTTATCCTTCCTTACATGTGAGATCCAGGTAATATACTTTATTATCTCTAGAAATTAAAAAGAAAAATAAGATTATACCAAAAGTACTGGAAAGCCATGTGATGATAAAATTTAACAACCATGCCTAATTAAAACTATGTCAAATAGAAATATAAAGAAGCTAACTATAATAAAACTGACTATAAAAATGAACAGGAATTGTTAATATTATATTAGTTTATATAAACTATATTAGTTTCCTAAGGCTGCATAACAAATTACCGAAAACTGGGTGGCTTAAAACAACAGAAATGTATTCGCTCACAGTTCTAGAGGCTAGAAGTCCAAAATTAAGGTGCTGACAGAGACTTCCTCTGAAGTCTCTAGGGAAATATCCTTCCTTGCCTCTTCCTAGCTTCTGGAGGCTCCCAGCAATCCTTGGCATTTCTTAATACAGCTGTACCACTCCAATCTCTGTCTCTGTCTTCACACATGGCCTTTCTCCTGTGTATCTATGTGTCTCTGTGGGTCCTCTCCTCCACTTATAAGGACACCATTGATTGGATTTAGACATTAATCCGATATGAACTCATCTTAACTAATGAGATATAGAAAGACCCTATTTTCAAATAAGATTACTGTGCTGGTTTGTGTCTCCCAGAAAAAGCCATATTCTTTAATGCAATCTTGTGGGGACAAATGTATTAGTATTGATTAGATTGGAATTCTTTGATTGAGTGTTTCTATGGAGATGTGACTCAATCAACTGTGGGCAAGAACTTTCATTGGATTTCCATGGAGGTGTTGCCCCACTCATTCAGGGTGGGTCTTAATTGGATCACTGGAGTACTTTAAAAAGAGCCAAACAGGCCCAGATGATTGCTGCAGATGAGAGACAATTTGAAGATGACCATTGAAAGCAGACTTTTGCTCCAGAGAAGCTAAGAGAGGACAAACACCCCAAGAGCAACTGAGAGTGACATTTTGAAGAGCAGCTGCAGCGAAGAGAGGACAAAACAGCCCAAGAGCAGAACTTTGGAGAATACCGTTTTGAAACACAACCAGCCACATGCCTTCCCAGCTAACAGAGGTTTTCCAGACACCAATGGCCTTTCTCCAGTGAAGGTACCCTTTGTTGATGCATTACCTTGGACACTTTATGGCCTTAAGACTGTAACTGTGTAACCAAGTAAACGCCCTTTATAAAAGCCAATCAATTTCTGGTATTTTGCAAAAGGGCAGCATTAGCAAACCAGAACAATCACATTCTGAAGTTCCAATGAACATGAACTTTTGGGGAACACTTCAGTCTACTGCTGTCCACCCCCTAGCCCCCCTAAAATTGACACCCATCCCACATGCAAAATACATTCACTTCACCCCAACATCCCTAAAAGTCCTACCCAATTCCAACATAAACTCTAACTCCAAAATCTCATCTAAATATCAACTAAAAAAGTTTCAAATCCCATCATCCAAACAAGGTGTGGACAAGATTCTGAGTATCATCCTTCCCAGGACAAAATTCCTCTCCATCTGTGAAACTAGAAAACAAGTTATCTGCTTCTAAAATACAATGGTATGACAAGCATTGGATAGACATTCTCATCCCCAAAGTGCAAAAATGGAAGGTATAAAGCAGTTACTGGTGTAAAACAAGTTTGCAATCCAGCAGGCTTTGGGGCCTGAGAATAATCTGTGGCTTGATACTCTATTCTCTGGGTCCATGGCTCTAGCTTCTAGGACCATGCCTACAGCAATGCCCCACCATCTGGGCCCTTAAAGACCCAACCCAGTTGGCATTCAGAGTCATTCTTCATTTTGTCCACTCTGTTTCAGTCCAGGCTAGTAGTGTTTCTACTGATATAAATTCTCATGTTGGTCTCCTGTGAAGTCCACGGGTTCCATATTACCAGACAGGAGGATCCTCTACAAACCTTTCCTGGATGACCTTACCTCTATTCCTGGTTTCTGCTTATATGCCTGATTGAATCCATAAGTTTCACACTCAATCTCTTCAATTAAAAGTTGTCTAGCCATACCCTAGTTGTTCTGTTCAGACCACACTTTCTCAATAATTTTTAGCACTATTATAGGCGAAGAACATGTCAAAGCCTCAAGTGCTGGTTCCTGTTTGCTTAAGAGTTCCTTCTTCCATTTATCTCTTTCCTCTCACATTTTACTATAAGCAGCAAAGAGAAAACAGGTCATGCCTTCAAGACTACTTGGAAATCTCCTCAGCTAAATACCCAAATTGATCACTTATAAGTTCTATATTCAATGCAACAGTAGAACAGCCAAAACATTATAACAATTGCCTTTCCTCAGCATCCAATAACATTCATGATTTACCTTTTGAAAACTCTCCAGAAGCACTTTTAACCTTCATACTTCTAACATTTTGTCATGACAAAGTATGTATCTTTAAGACAGTAGGAGCTTTCTCTACAGTTCTCTCTTCTTGATGAGCCCACACCATAGTTACCTCTAGTGTACGTATTTCAAACAGTCTTTTCAAATCAGTCTAGACTTTTCCTCTCATGTGCTTAAAACTCTTCCAGCCTTTATACACTGTCCAATTCTAAAGTCACTTCCACATGTTTAAATATTTCTTACAGGAAGACCCCACTTCCCAATACCAAAATCTATATTAGTTTCCTAAGACTAGAATAAAAAATTACTTCAAACTGTGTGGCTCAAAACAATAAATTTATTATCTCACATTTCTGGAAACTAGACATCAAAAATCAAGGTGTTGGCAGGGCCATGCTCCCTTTGAAGGCTCTAGGAAGAATACTTCCTTGCCTTTCCCTACATCCTGGTAGCTCCCAGAAATTTTGGCATTCTTTGTTGTATAGCTGCATCACTCCAATCTCTGTTTCCATATTCACATGGCCTTCTCCCCTGTGTGCTTGGGTCTCTCTGTCAAAATTTCCATCTTCTTACAAGGACCCCAATCATAATAGATTAAGGACCAACCCTAGCCTAGAATCACCTCATATTAACTTGATTACATCTGCAAAGACATTAATGTCAAATAAGGTAATATTCATGAGTTCTGGGTAGACAATTAAATTTGGAGGGAACACTATTCAAAGCAGTATATTTCTCAGGGAAGTTTCAAAATATAAAAGACTAAGCTGCATACCTTCTTTATACCTAGTCTAATAAGTTGCACAGATTCACATCTACTGAATTATACTGAACAAAACAAATCACAAAGCTGGCTTAGATTCAAGGGGTTGAGAAATAGACTAACTCTTGATGTGAATAGTGACACACACTGCAAAAGGACATAAACTGATAAAGTAATTGGTACTAGGGTATGCCATAAGAAATAGACCCTCAAATGGGGAAGGGGGTTGTTGGGGGGCTTCTGGCTGACAAAATGGCAGCATAAGTTGTTCCAGAGTTCTGTTCCCCCATAGACTATTTGAACAGCTATAAAACCTGGCAGGGACATTGTCCTCAGAGCTCTGGAAAACAATTAAGTGTTGAAGTGACTGGGCAGGTACCAAATCATGAAAACACAACTTAAAAATAGTAGGAGAAGCTCATGACTCCTTTGTTGGTTACTCCCCCCACACCCTCCCCATCATAGTGTGAAGGTAAACTGTGATCTCATTGCAGGTTATTGTCCAGATACAGAGGAAGCAGGGTAACCCCTACGTGCATATAGGGGTGCCTATATGTTAGTATCAATATGGCATAAGGCAGCATGAAGCAATGAACAAGGATACTTATCTCTGGCTTGTTGTCTAAGAATGTGCACAGCACAGAGAAGGGGATTGCAGGTGGCTAAAGCTGTATAAGAAACAATCAAATTGGAGCAGCTGGAAAAAAGGATTACTAGCTTCAAGACATAGAATAGAGCACCCAAGATGGGGGAAAAGGCTTTTCATAGGGAGTAGAGGGGGCATGCATATCCCTGTAAACAGTGGCATTCCTTAAGGATATAACTACAGGCCCAGGAAAGACATGCTCAAAAAAGATGGGGAGGACCACACACTGTTTCCTTTGTCTGATCTTGTAGGAGGCCTAAACTCTGAAGGAGAGCACCAGGCAACACAAAGACAATTTGCAAAGACTGAAAAAGGTGTTTTGTATTAGTTTGTAGGTTTTTGTTAGTTTCTGGCACTCAAGGAAATCTGTCATATCACTGGCTGTATACAAATGTAAGGAACAGGCAGCTCAGGGGCTAAATTCCAGAGTAAAAACATTTAAATATTAAAATGTACTGTGTGTAAAAAAAGAGTACAAGACAAACAAAGAAGCAAGCAATGATGGCACATCCAGAGGAACAATATAAAACTTCAGAAACCAGCAAGGAAGAAGACCAAAAAGACTTTTAAAAAATGACCTTCAATATTCTCAAAGAGCTAAAGGAAAACACAAAGAACTACAGGATATCAGGAACATGATAAATGGACAAAATGAGAATCTCAGTAAAGAAATGGAAATTATAAAAAGCAAGAAAACAAATACTGGAGTTGAAGACCACAATAACTTAAATAAAATCCCTAGAGGTTTAAAGAGCAGACTGGAGCTGACAGAAGAAAGAATCAGTGATCTTGAACATAAGACAACTGAAATTATTCAGATTAAGGGGAAGAACAAATAAACATTGAAAAAAAAAATGTGAACAGAGCCTAAGAGACCTATGAGACATTAAACATGCCAATATATACAGTATTGGCACACATCGACTGTACCAATATGCACAGAAGGATAAGAAAGCGAGAAGGGGCAGAAGGAATATTCAAAGAAATAATGGCAAAAAAAACTTCCCAAATTTAATGAAAGATATGAATATACATATTCCAAATGCCCAAAGAAACTGAAAGAGGATAAACTCTAAAAGATCCATACCTACACCTATTATAATCAAACTTTTGAATACCAAAGACAAAGACAGAATTTTGAAAGCTTTGAAAGAAAAGCTGTGTGTCATGTACAAGAAGCCCCAATAAGATTTAAGTGCCAATTTCTCAGGAATCATGAAGGCAAGATGGCAGTGGGAAAAAATATTTAAAATACTGAAATAAAATAATTGCCAACCAAGATCTGATATCTGACTAGACTGCCTTTCAAAACTGAGGGAGTGGTTAAGACATTCCCAGATAAACAAAAGCTGAAAGTTCATCACTACTATACCTGTCCTCCAAGCAAGGCTAAGGGAGTCCCTCAGATTGAAAAGAGAGGACACACTAGACAGTAGATCAAAGCAGCATAATGAAATAAAGATCTCTGGCAAAGGTAACTATATAGGTAATCATAAAAGTACTCTTGTATTGCATTTTTGGTATGTAGTTCCACTTTCTACTTCTTACAGGTTCTAAAGTACAAAAGCATAAAGAGTAAGATAAATTTATGATTTTGGACACAGTGTAAAAAGATAATTTGAAACAAGTATAACAAAATGTGGGAGGACAGAGGATTATAGGAACATAGCTTGCATATGTTATTTAAGTTAGTATCAAACAAATACAATTGTTATAGTTAAATTTAAGCCCCATGGTAACCACAAAGAAAATATCAGAAAAATATACACATAGAAGGAAATAAGGGACTCAAAATGGTTCACTACAAAAATCAAATAAATAGGAAAGTATATGGTAGTGGAAGAATTGAAGGATAAAAAGGTACAGGACTGATAAAGACCAAATAGAAAAATGACAGAAGAAAGTCCCATGTTATCTGTAGTTACTTTAAATGTAAATGGAGTAAACTCTCCAGTCAAAAGGCAGAGATTGGCAGAATAGATAAAAAAGCATAACTCAGTTATGTGTTGTTTACAAGAGACTTTCTTAAATACAAAGACACAAGTAGGTTGAAAGTGAAAGGATGGGAGAAAATTCCACTCAAATAGTAACAAAAAGAAAGCTACAGTAGCTGTACTAATATCAGATTAAATAGGCTAAGTCAAAACTGTTACAAGGGATAAATAAAGATCCTATATAGTGATGATGGAGTCAATTCAACAATAATATATGATTATTATAAATATATATGCATCTAACAGCAGAGCCCAAAAATATATAAAGCAAATGCAGACTGTTTTGAAGGATGAAACAGATGATTCTACCTTAATAGTTAGAAAACTTCAAGCTACCACTTTCAGCAATGGATACAACATCTAGACAAGATCAATGAGGAAAACAAAGACTTGAACAATACTTCAAACCAACTAGACTGAACAGACATATGTATAACACTTCACCCAACAACAGCAGAATACACATTCTTCTCTAGTGTACATGGGTCATAGGCCAGGATAAACATATCTTAAGTCACAAAACAAATCTCAATAAATTCTAAACTATTGAAATAATACAATGTATCTTCCTTGGCCACAATGGAATCAAGATTAAAAATGAATAACAGAGGTGCTGCAAAGGAGAGGCTAGGCCTCCCTGTAATTGTACCTAAGAGCCTCTTCCTGAATGCCTCTTTGTTGCTCAGATGTGGCCCTCTCTCTCTATCTAAGCCAACTTGAAAGGTGAAATCACTGCCCTCTCCCCTACATGGGATCAGACACCCAGGGGAGTGAATCTCCCTGGCAACATGGAATATGACTCCCGGGGAGGAATGTAGACCCAGCATCGTGGGATGGAGAACATCTTCTTGACCAAAAGGGGGATGTGAAAGGAAATGAAGTAAGCTTCAGTGGCAGAGAGATTCCAAAAGGAGCTGAGGGGTCACTCTGGTGGGCACTCTTACGCACAATATAGACAACCCTTTTTAGGTTCTAATGAATTGGGGTAGCTGGCAGTAGATACCTGAAACTATCAAACTACAACCCAGAACCCATGAATCTCAAAGACAATTGTATAAAAATGTAGCTTATGAGGGGTGACAATGGGATTGGGAAAGCCATAAGGACCACACTCCCCTTTGTCTAGTTTATGGATGGATGAGTAGAAAAATAGGGGAAGGAAACAAACAAACAGACAGACAAAGGTACCCAGTGTTCTTTTTTACTTTAATTGCTTTTTTTCACTTTAATTATTATTCTTATTTTTGTGTGTGTGCTAATGAAGGTGTCAGGGATTGATTTAAGTGATGAATGTACAACTATGTAATGGTACTGTGAACAATCGAATGTACGATTTGTTTTGTATGACTGCATGGTATGTGAATATATCTCAATAAAATGAAGATTTAAAAAAAAATGAATAACAGAGGGAGAGCTGGAAAAGTCACAAATACATAAAAATTAAATGACAGTCTCTTAACCAAAGTGTCAAAGAAGAAATCAAAGGGAAACTAGGAAATATCATGAGGTGAATGAAAATATAAACACAATATAACAAAACTTGTTATATACAGCAAAGGAAGTAGTAAGAAGAAAATATATAGCTCTAACTACTTACATCAAAAAAGAAGAAAGATCTCAAATAAGTGATCTAACCTCATACCTGGAGAAAATTTTTTTAAAAAGTGCAATCTATGCCCAAAGTTACAAGAAAGAGGTAAATAACAAAAATTAGATCAGAGATAAATGAAATGGAGTATTTAAAAAAAGAGAGAGAGAATCAACTAAACCAAAAATTGTTTCTTTGAGAAGATCAATAAAATCCACAAACCTTTACTTAGACTAACAAAGAAAAAAAGAGAGAAGACACAAATAAATAAAATTAGAAACAAAAGGAGGAACATTACTACCAAGCAAACAGAAATAAAAAGGATTATGATAGGATACTATGAATAATTGTATGCCAGCAAATTAGATAAACTAGATGAGTGGAGAAATTCCTAGAAATGCATGAATTACTTACACTGACTAAAGAAGAAGTAAAATACCTCAACAGACCAATAACAAGCAGAGTTTGAATCAGTAGCCAAAACATCTCAACAAGGAAAATCCCAGGACCTGCTGGCTTCACTGGGGAATTTTATTCAACATTCCAAGAAGATTTAACACTAATCCTGCTCAAATTCTTCCCCCAAATCAAAGATGAGTGAACACTCCATAACTCGTCTATAAACAAACATCACCCTAATACCAAAGCCTGATAAAGACACCATGAGAAATGGAAAGTAGATATCAATATCCTTATGAATGTAGATGCAAATACCCTCAACAAAATACTAGCAAATCAAATCCAACAATACATTAAAAGAATTATACACCATGATCAAGTGGGATTTATTCCAGACATGAAACTGTGGCTCAACTTAAGAAAATCAATTAATGTAATACATATTAATAAAACAGAGGGAAAAAGACATGACCATCTCAACTGACTCACAAAAGGTATCTAACAAGCTCCAACACTCTTTCTTGATAAAAACACTCAGAAAACTAGGAATGGAAGGAAACCTCAACAAGATAAAGGCATGTATGAAAATCTACAGCTAAAATCATATTCAATGGTGAAAGATTGAAAGCTTTACCCCTAATATGAGGAAAAAGGATGCCTAGTGTCACCACTGTTATTCAACATGTATACACATACACATATATAATCTCCAATCTAATCCCAGAATCCGATTATTTTTTTCATATTTTTATTAGAGCAATGGTAGGCTTAGAGAAAAATCATGCCAAAAATATAGAGTTCCCGTATAATGCCCCTCACTACAGTTTTCTCTGTTAACATTTTGCATTAGTGTCATACCTTTGTTACAATTGAGAAAATATTAATGTAGTTATAGTATTTTACTATAGTGCATAGTTTACATTAAAGGCCACTCTTTGTATTGGGCAGTTCTATGTTGTTGTTTTTAATTCTAGTAATATATATACAACCTAAAATTTCCTATTTTATCTACTTTCTAATATAAAATTCAGGGATATTAATTATATTCACAATGTTATGTTATCACCACCACCATTCATTACAAAACTTTCCTATCACCTGTGCTGGTTTGAATCTGTTATGTACCCCATAAAAGACTGTGTACTTTTAATCCACTCTTGTGGGGGCAGACCTATTGTGGGTGGAGTCATTCTATTAGGTTGTTTCCATGGAGATGTGACCCTACCCATTCAAGGTGAATCTTAATTAGATTACTGAAGTTCTTAAGAGAGCTCAGGGAGAGAGAGCTCAGAGATGACACAGACCCAGACACTTGGAGATGAAGACAGAAAGACACTTGGAGATGCTAACTAAGAGATGAATTCCAGAATTTGCTCCAGAGAAGCTGAGAATCCACAGATGCTTAAAGAGAAAGCCACTGGAATAGAGGCTGAAAGCAATGCAACCTGTGAGAGAGGGAGCAGCAGATGCCATCCATGTGTCTTCCCATGTGATACAGATATCCCAGATGCCAACAGTCTTTCTTCAGAGATGGTATCTACCTCTTGATGTCTTAATATGGACATTTTCATGGCCTTAGAGCTGTAAATTTGCAACCTAATAAATCCCCACTGAAAAAGCCAATCCATTTCTGGTAAATAGCATTTCAGCAGCTTTAGCAAACTGGAACACACCTCAAACACAAACTCTATGCCAATTAAGCACTTACTTCCCCACCCTCAACCAGGCCTCTGGTAAATTGTATTCTAGTGTCTGACTATGAAGTTCTAGATTCTAATTATTACATACAAGTGAGGTCTTAAAATATTTGTAAATTGTGTCTGGATTATTTCACTTTTACTTTCTCCTTTCCAATTTGGATGCCTTTTGTTAATTCTTCTGGCCTAATTGCCCTGGCTAGAACTTCCAGTGCAATGTTGTATATACTTAAACACATTTATATGTATGTGTGTGTGTGTATATGTGTGTGTATATATATATATATATATATATATATATACACACACACACACACACACACACACACACACACACACACACACACACACAATAAATCATACAGCTAGACCTCATTGTTATAGGGAAAGGGTTCACAGGTAATCAATGCTTTGTAGTACAATATTGATTACTGAGATTAATTACCATTGATAACTTGGGATGGAGTGAAGCTGGAGAAAAAGTATAATATATGGTGATTATAAATATTATGGACCCACCTGTCTTCCTTTATGGTCCTAGATAGAATGTAATAGGAAAAAGGAAACTGTAAATACTATGAGTAATTACATAGTTAAGAATGTACGTGGAGCATCAGAACACTTCCACTGTAGCTTTTAAAGCATCCTTGATTTTCTGTAATTGCAAGATAGATATAGTAGATTTGTAGCATCAATCAAATGTTCAGTTCTTCCATTTCTTACTCTAGTTTTAGAGCATTGGTGGAAAACAAGTGGGGCCTAAAACATAGAATAGGACATTTGGGCAGACAGGAATGAAGCTGAGAAATTTGTACTGCCATATTCCCCTGAACCTTTCTGTTTGAGGAAACAAGTCTTATCTACATAGAGGTTTTCAGTGATGGTTCTTGGGGAAGTTTTCTCACAAGCTGATTCCTGTTCTCCTCAAACTTCCCTTTATCACCTCCTATGCCTCCAATTAAATCTCACATAGCCCCATCAGAGAAGTACAAAGCCTGCTGTAGGAAGAGACAGCCCACACACAAGTTAAAGAACTTGACATTTTGATCAGCAGAAGCCTGAGAAGTATATATGTCAGTGGATTCCAAGGGTGTTATGCCAACAGGGAATAAATATAAGATTTGATCATGCCAAATCTCACATGAGATTTGAAATTTAATATACTCATATTAATGGTTTGCTAGGATGACTTGTGGACTCACTAATGGCATACAAATAATAAGGTCAAAATGCCAGAAACTCTGTGGCATACTGTAGAGGAGGGAGTACCATACCTCTTTATCTTCAGCTTTCACCAAGTAAGTAAGGAATGCATTACTGATGGGAGCACCAGCATTCCCAAATACCTCTGAAGTGACTGTCCTTTGTTTGCCTGAGATGATGGTGTAGAGAAATTGGGTTCCCTGATCTCAATGGGAGTAAAAGAATTCCAAAGTGATAAAGAGCACATTATAACATATAACCATCAAATACAATGCACAGGAGAGGGGCAAGATGGTGGCATAGAGAGGTGTGGAATTTAATTAGTCCCCTGGAGCAACTAATAAACAACCAGGAACAACTAGTAAATAATCTGGAACAACTTCTGGGAGAAAACTGTGACTGTCCACACATCATACACCAACCTGGATTGGGTGGAATGGCTGAGATTGCAGCACAAAATCTGTAAGTAAAAACTTCAGAACCATGCTGGGAGCTTCTGCCACCCCTCCATAGCAGGCTGAGCTGCAAGACCTCCCTGTAGGAGAAAGCAGCATTCCAGGAGCAAGCAAATATAGCTCAGCCCATATCCAACTGGTGTTTTAATTAACAAATGTGGACTGCTGAATACAAGCTATAAACACAGACAAACCCTAACAAGCAACAGAGTACCTTGAAGTCATTCCCAGTGGAGAGGAAGTGGGACTGATGGAAAAAAAGGAAGTAATTTTAAAAAAAGCAGGAAATATAAAGATGCTTTTAAAGATGACTGACATTAAAGAACCAGAAAACACTTGTGCCCTGGTAAAGGGAGCCCAGAAGACTAGGTGGTCTCTCTGACCAATGGGTGAAACTGGAGGGCCATGGAATGACTCTGAAAGGGGGCCTTCTCTCCTTTTTTCTCTCTCTCAACCTGAGTGGCTCAGTGGAGAGAGCCTCAGCCATTTTCAGTTTTCAGTGCTCTGACCCAGACAGGGGTAGAGTTAACAGAGTCAGAGAGACAAAGGAGCAATTCAAATGTAGAAGATAACTCCCTAGGAGGTGTATTTTCCCTAAGACAAAGGAGGTGTGGCACAGCTCTAGTGCTGGACTTCCTTCAGAACTCAGACCCCAGGGCCAAAACAGAAACAACCTAACTGGAGCAACAAAGGAGCCACACCTCCTTACACCATTCAGGAGTGACAGGCTGACAGGCATCACCTGCTGAACAGGTTAGGAAAAACACAGTGGCTAGAGGCCTCACAGGAAAGTCTATCAATCTTCTAAGTACACCCTTAGGGAAACTTCACACTGAATATAACCCAATTCTGAGACCTGAACCTGTTCTAGTCTGTGAAAATGTGATTGGGGTAACCAAGGAAACCAGATGCCTACAAAACAGAAAACTACAAATTACACTAGGAAAAATGAAGGTATGGCCCAGTCCAAGGAAAAAACTTACACTTCAATTGAGATACAGGAATTGAAACAACCAATTATTAATCAAAAAAATATCCTAAAATATTCCAAAACTCAAATCAATGAGTTGAGGGAAGATATGGCAAAAGAGATGAAGGATATAAAGAAAACACTGGGCAAATATAAGGAAGAACTCAAATGTTTGGAAAAAACAACTGGCAGAACCTATGGAAATGACAGGCACAACACAAGAGATGGAAAACACAATGGAGACATACTGCAGCAGATTTCAAGAGGCAGAAGAAAACACTCAGGAACTGGAGAACAAGACACCTGAGATTCTACACACAAAACAACACAGACAGAAAAGATGAGCAATGTCTCAGGGAATTGAATGACAACATGAAGTGCATGAATGTACGTGTCATGGGTGTCCCAGAAGGAGAAGAGAAGGGAAAAGAGGCAGAAGCAATAATAGAGGAAATAATAAATGAAAATTTCACATCTCTTATGAAAAACATAAAATTACAGATCCAAGAAGCACAGCATACCCCAAACAGAATAGATCTGAATAGACCTACACCAAGACACTTAACAGTCAGATTATCAATTGTCAAAGAGAAAGAGAGAATCCTAACAGCAGCAAGAGAAAAGCAATCCATCACATACAAAGTAAGCTTGATAAGACTACGTGCAGATTTCTCAGTAGAAACCATGGAGATAAGAAGGAAGTGGTGTGATATATTTAAGATACTGAAAGAGAAAAACTTCCAACCAAGAATCCTATATCTGGCAAAACTGTTCTCCATATATGAGGGAGAGTTTAAAATATTCTCTGACAAACAGATAATGAGAGAGTTTATGAACAAAATACCTGCTCTACAGGAAACACTAAAGGGAGCACTACAGACAGATAGGAAAAGAAAGGTGTGAGAGGTTTGGAACACAATTTTAGGGTGATGGTAGCACAACAACTTAAGTACATGGACAAAGATGACTGTGAGTATGGTTGAAAGAGGAGGGTTAGGTGCATGTGGGACACCAGAAGGAAAGAGGAGAGATGAAGACTGGGACTGTATAACTCAGTGAAACCCAGAGTGCTCAACAATTGTGATAAAATGTACAAATATGTTTTTACATGAGGGAGAACAAATGAATATCAACCTTGCAAGGTGTTAAAAATAGGGTGGTATTGGGAAAAAATACAATCAATGCAAAATAGAAACTATAGTTAACAGAAACATTGTATTAGGCTTCCTTTAATGTAACAAAGGCAATATACCAAAGTTAAATGCCTATAAGAGGAGGACATAAGGAAGGGGTATGGGACTCTTGGCATTGGTGATGTTGTCTGACTCTTTTATTCTACATTAGTTTAATTCTGTCTTTTCTTTTGTTGCTTTTTAGCTGTCATTTTTTCTTTCTTTTCCTTTTTCTTTTGTCTCTCTACCTTCTTGACTGTTCCTCCTTCTTTGTGGAAGAAATGGAGATGTCCTTATACAGATAGTGGTGATGGTGGTGAATGCATAAATACATGATTATACAGGGAACCATTGATTGTTTTCTTAGGACAGAATGTATGGTGGGTGAACAAAACCATCTCAAAAAATGGGTTGATGAGGAAATCTTGAGGGCAATATATTGACTGAAATAAGTCAGACACATAAGGACATATTGTATGGTCTCACTAATATGAAATAATTAGAATATGTAAACTCATAGACATGAAATATATGTTACCAGGATATAGAACAAGGCTAAAGAATGGGGAGCAGTTGCTTATTATGAGCAGAATGTTCAACTAGGTTGAACTTAAGTGTTTGGGAATGGACAGAGGTGATGGTAGCACTTTGTGAGAATAACTAACAGTGCTGAATGGTGTGTGAATGTGGTGGAAAGGGGAAGCTTAGAGCCATGTATGTCACCAGAAGGAAAGTTGGAGGTTAAAGGAATGGAATGTATAAACAGTGAATCTTGTGGTGGACAATGTCCATGATTAACTGTACAAACATTAGAAATCTCTTTCATGTACTATAACAAATGTATGACACTGCAACTAGAAGTTAATAATAGAGGGGTATATAGAGAAAAATATACCTATTGCAAACGATGTACTACAGTTAGTAGTATTTTAACATTCTTTCACCAACAGTAACAAATGTACTATACCAATACCATGAGTCAATAATGGAGAGGGGGGTGGTTAGTGGTATGGGAGGATTTGAGTTTTCCTTTTTGTCTTCCTTTTTTGGAGTTCTAAAAATTGAAAAAAATTGTGGTGATGGACGCACAGCTGTATGATGGCAGTGGGGTCAACTGATTGTGCACTTTGGATGATTGTATGTTATGTGAACAATCTCAATGAAATTGAATTAAAAAAAACACAATGCACAATTATCACAATAAGCAATGGAGACCATGTTAACCAGAATGTTTGGACTCACAGGGTAAGGTAGTGATGGCTAAATGATCACAGGATCCCTAGAAATGAAATAGATTATATAACCTATTAATGTGCTGCTAGACATATATAGCTGGAAAAATTCTGGGAAGTGACCTAACTTGCAGTGATGTGAGATTTGAAGCTTCTCATCACATACTCGAGATTTTTTCACTGATGGAGAGATAATGGGTTCCTTTAAAGAAGAACACTGCAATGCTACATACCTTGAATCTTCCCCTAATCCAGAGGACCCCAAGCTCATCTGCACATTAGAACACTTTACTATTATAAAGCCCAAGCCACACCCCAGAACATTTAAGTCATAATCCAGTTAGGGATTCACTGCCCTAATCCTTCTCCAGAAGAACCAGTTTCTATTTACTGAAGAATGGAAAAATACCCAGCCCTCCTGCTGCTTATTGATATTGTCTGTGAATTTATACTAATCACTAGAGAACCAACCCTTACCCTGTAAAATTTATCAGAGTAGGGGCCTAAGAAAGTCAAATGATAAATGGAATCTTGGCCAGAGTCTAGCTAACAGTCTAGAAGGAATGATACTGTGTTTATTTCTCCAGTCCCAGATATAGAGTAGATAGGTTTATTTCATGAATAGGTATATTTCATGACTGAAGCAATCTTCATTTTGGTTTCCTGATCCAAGGAGTGAGTACTGCTGTCTTAATTTGTCAGGGCTATTGTAACAAACGACCACAGACTAGTTGGCTTAAATAACAGGAATTTATTGTCTATAGTTCTGGGGGCTAGAAAATTAAGGGGTTGACAGGGCCATGCTTCCTCTGAAATCTGTAGGGTTCTGGTGTTAGTTTGCCAGAAATACATAATACAACTCAATAAATGCTTCTGTCACGTGGCCATATTTGTACATGGTATGAGGTAGGGATCCACCTTCATTTGTTTCAATGTGGATACCCAGTTTTCCCAGCATCATTTGTTGAAAAGACAGTTCTTTCCCCAATGAGTGGATATAGCACTCTTACCAAAAATCAGTTGGCCAAAAGGGTAAAGGATGATATTGACTGTGTTTTAAAACTCCAACTTCTATGTGATACCAAGGGAAGAGATGTTTACTTGTTGCAGGATATATGTTTTCTGCAGCACACTAAATAATTTAACTCATATGACCAGGGTATTCAAACACCGTAAGTACACGAAACTTGGAATAGGAAGAGAGATCTTGTAGGTTTGTATTGGTTACTGTGAAATCCCAAAAACATCCCAAAGTAATTTGGGCAGAGAATAAAAATATATTTGCAAGACCTCCATAAGGAGCTGGAGAAAATGCAGAAATGTTAGACTTCCCCACCTGGTTATTACTGATATTCTCACAATCATTGAGGACTGAAAATTTAGTAGGCCAAGCCCTGAATCTTGGGGCTTGCCCTTATGAAGCTTGTTGCTGCAGAGGAAATGTTAAGCCTACTTATTGTGCCTAAGAGTCTCTCCTGGAAAATCTCTTTATCACTCAGATGTGGCTCTCTCTCTGTAAGCCCACTCAGCAGGTGAACTCCCTGCCCTCACCCTTACGTGGGACATGACACCCAGGGGTCTAAATCTCCCTGGAAATGTGGGACATGATTCCTGGGGATGAGCCTAGACCAGGCACCATGGGATTGAGAAAATCTTCTTGACCAAAAAGGGGAAGTGAATGAAACAAAATAAAGTTTCAGTGGCTGAGAGATTTCAAATGGAGTGGAGAGGTCACTCTGGAGGGTATTCTTATGCACTATATAGATATATCTTTTCAGTTATTAGTGTATTGGAATAGCTAGGAGGAAATATCTGAAACTGTTGTAGTGCAACCCAGTAGCCTTGATTCTTGAAGACAATTGCAAAACTATGTAGCTTACATGGTGTGACTATGTGATTGTGAAAACCATGTGGCTCACACTCACTTTATCCAGTGTTTGGACAGATGAATAGAAACATGGGGACAAAAACTAAATGAAAAATAGGATGGGATGGGAGGGATGGAATGCTTTGGGTGTTCTTTTTCACTTTAATTTTTATTCTTATTTTTATTGGTTTTGGAGTAAGGAAAATATTCAAAAATTGTGGTGATGAATGCACAACTATATGATGGTACTGTGAACAGTTGATTGTACACCATCAGTGACTGTATGATATGCGAATATATCTCAGTAAAACTAAATTTAAAAACTCAATTGGCCATAGATGTGAGAGTTATTTCTGAACTCTCAGTTCAATTCCGTTGATCAATATGTCTATCCTTGTACCAGTATCATGCTGGCTTCTTCTTTCTTTTCTTTTTTTTTTACCTTTTTGTTGAAGTATAACACAAATAAAGAAAAGTTTACAGTATTTTCAAAAATTGAATACATCCATGTAACCAGCATTCAGGTCAAGAAATAAAAGGGTATGTAGAGGATTGTGAGAAGATGGTGGAGTAGGGAGCTCCAAGATTCAGTCCTTCCACTAAAGTAACTATTAAATAAGTAGGAACTATCTGAAGCAATAGTTTTGAAACTCCAAAGGTCAGAAGAACACTGTATAACATCCAGGGAAGAGTAGGAGGAAGAGGCTGATAAATTACAATAAGGAACAACAAACTGCTCTCTACACAAGCAGCTGTTGCTGCTCATCTCACACTCTCACAGTGGGCTGCTATGAAGTTCAACCTCTGGTTAGCACACTGGTGACCAAAAGGGAAATAAAAACCTCTTCTGTAAGACCAGGAAAGGGCATGGCCAATCACTGATCCTGACTCTCAGTGAGTGACTTTGTATCACTAGAGGCCAGGTTCTGAAGGCAGCCATTATTTAAATTTACCCCAGACAGGCAGTGGCAGTCATCTTTCCAACCTTCCCAAAAAAGGGGTGGCAGTTGTGGAGACTTAAAGATGCTGTGCAGGGAATAGTTAGTGTAAGGGGTGCATTTTCCAGACAGGCCAAGAAATCTCAGCTTTGGGGAGCCATAAGAGAAGCTCTTGTGGTCCTTCCTATTCCCTTTCCCAGAGCACTTTGAAGCCAGTCTGCACCCCCTTCATGAGTCCCTAGCATTGTTTTGACTGGAAAAGGATGACTTGGGAAAGTCCTCTCTGGCATACCCCACCTTCCATAATTTGCTCTCACAGCAAAAGTAGCTTGAAACAATGAAAGGAGTGTAAGAAACTACAGATGTGGACAATCTGCAGCAAAGGCCTTCCTTCTTCAAACATCCAGGAGAGGGAAGTCTGTCCCCTGGGAAATAGAGGGAACAACCAATCTCCTGTAAACAGGAGAACTCCAAAACAGCTAACAAGCAAAAGCCCAGGACAAGACAGAAGTCCAGAAAGACAGGGAAAATCCTGCAGGCTGCATTTGCCTTGGACAGACCTTCCTAATAGGGCTAAAGCTCAAGAAAATCTCTGTCTTATCGCCAGCTGGTTACAAAATCAAGAAACAAACATCTCAGGGATTAAATCCCAGAGTTGACATTTTAAAATATTAAAATGCACAGTATGCATCAAAAAAGTACAAGACAAATAAAAAAAAAAAAAAAACAGGAAATGATGGCCCATCCAAAGGAAGAGGATAAAAATCTAGAAAATAACAATGAGGAAGATGAGAATATGAACATGCTGAACAAAGCACATAAAAATATGATCTTAAAAATGCAAGGGAGATTTAATATATATATACCAAAGAACTAAAGGATATCAGAAAAAAAGAATGAACAATATGAAAGTCTAAGTAAAGAAAAAGTTTTAAAAGGAGCCAAACAAAACTACTGAAGTAGAAGACCACAATTACTGAAAGGAAAAATGCACAGGAGGGTTTCAAGAGCAGATTGGAGGGAGCAAAAGAAAGAATTAGTGAACTCAAAGATAAGACACTTGAACTGGGTCATGCTGAGGAGCAGAAAGAGAAGAGAATTATTGAAAGTGAAAACAGCTTAAGACATATCTGGCACAGCATCAAACACACTAATGTATGCATTATGGGAGTCAAAGAAGGAGAAGAAAGAAAGAGGCAGAAGGAATATTCAAATAAATAATGACAGGGAACTTCCCTAACTTAGCAAAAGACATGAATATGGGAATCCAAGAAGCCCAGAGAACACCAACCAGGATAAACATGAAAAAAAAAAAAAACACTCCATTATATATTAAGCACACTATTGAATGCAAAGGAAGAAGAGAAGCCTGAAAGCTACAAGAAAAGCTAGATGTTATGTACAATGGAGTCGCAATTAAAATGAGAACCAATTTCTCAACAGAAACCATGGAGGCAGGAAAGCAGTGGGTTGAAATAATTAAAATGCTGAAAGAAAACAACTGCCAGCCTAGAATTTTATGTCTGGTAAATCTTTATTTAAAAAATTAGGGATATATTAAAGATGTAGACTAAGGGAATTCATGACCACTATATCTGCCCTACAATCAATGCTAAAGGGAGTTCTTCAGACTGAAGGGAAAGGACACTAGAGAGAGGATCAAAGTGGCATAAAGAAATATAGAACTGCAGTAAAGGTAAATATCAGTATTATTGTAGTGTATTGTTTAGTATATAAGCCCACTTCTTATTCCCTACAGGTGTTAAAATGTAAATGCATAAAAAGTAATGATAAATTTTGCTTTTGGACATACAATGTACAAAGATATAAGTGGTTACAAGTACAAAAGAAAAGGTGGGAGGATAGAGTATAGGAAAAATATATGTGCATGCTATTGAAGTTACATTGGTATCAAAACAAATATGACTGTTATACACTTAGGATGTTAAAGTTTAACCCCATCCTAACCACAAGGAAAATAGATGAAAAATATATCCACAGAAATGAGAAGGCACTTAACATGGTACAATGCAGAAAAATCAAATATAAAAGTAGGTATTAACAGAAATGAGGGATATAAAATAGATAAGACTCACAAGGGCAAAATAGCAGAAGAAAGTCTTGTATTATCACTAGTGACTTTAAATGTAAATAGATTAAATTCTCCAGGCAAAAGGCAGAGATTGGCAGAATGGATAAAAATCATGACCCAACTATATGCTGCCTGCAGGAAACTGACCTGAAATTCAAAGACAAAAGTAGGTTGAAAGTGAAAGGATGAAAAAATTATCTCATGCAAGTAGTAACCAAAAGAGAGCTGGGATAGTTATACTAATAAAATATGAAATAGACTTTAAGTCAAAATCAGGGATGAAGATGGTCATTACATACTGATGAAGGGGAAAATTCAGTAAGAATATGTAACAATTATAAATATATATGTACCTAAAAACTGGGCCCCAAAAATATAAGAAGCAAATGCTGACAGAATTGAAGGGAAAAATTGATGGTTCACATTAATTGTAGGAGAATGTGATGGTTAGGTTAATGTGTCAGCTTGGCCATGTGATGCTGTCCAAGCAAGCAGTGGCCTAACCATTACTACAAGGACATTTGTGGCTGGATAATAAGCCAGAAACCTGGTTTATTAAATCATCAATTGATTGCATCTGTGGCTGATTACATAACAAAGGGTGTGTCTTCCACAATGAGGGAATTCAATTAGCTGGATTTAATCCAATCTGTTAAAGACTTTTAAGGGAGAAGAGAGAGAACATTCATTTCTTCCTCAATCAGCTAGTCTCTCTGGGGGAGTTCATCAAAGACCTTCATCAGAGTTGCCAGCTCACTACCTGCCCTACAAAATTTGGACTCATGCATCCTGCCCTATGGAATTTGGACTTGTGCATCCCTACAGTTATATGAGACATCTCATATTTACAGATATCTCCTGTTGGTTCTGTTTCTCTAGAGAACCCTAACTAATAAAACTTGGTATCCCTTGGGAAGACGGTTGCTGCAAAGGAGAGGCTAGGCCTCCCTGTATTTGTGCCTAAGAGTCTCCTCCTGAATGCCTCTTTGTTGCTCAGATGTGGCCCTCTCTCTCTGGCTAAGCCAACTTGAAAGGTGAAATCACTGCCCTCCCCCCTACGTGGGATCAGACACCCAGGGAAGTGAATCTCCCTGGCAACGTGGAATATGACTCCCGGGGAGGAATGTAGACCCGGCATCGTGGGATGGAGAACATCTTCTTGACCAAAAGGGGGATGTGAAAGGAAATGAAATAAGCTTCAGTGGCAGAGAGATTCCAAAACGAGCCGAGAGATCACTCTGGTGGGCACTCTTACGCACACTTTAGACAACCTTTTTTAGGTTCTAAAGAATTGGGGTAGCTGGTGGTGGATACCTGAAACTATTAAACTACAACCCAGAACCCATGAATCTCGAAGACAGTTGTATAAAAATGTAGCTTATGAGGGGTGACAGTGGGATTGGGAATGCCATAAGGACCAAACTCCACTTTGTCTAGTTTATGGATGGATGTGTAGAAAAGTAGGGGAAGCAAACAAACAGACAAAGGTACCTAGTGTTCTTTTTTACTTCAATTGCTCTTTTTCACTCTAATTATTATTCTTGTTATTTTTGTGCATGTGCTAATGAAGGTGTCAGGGATTGATTTAGGTGATGAATGTACAACTATGTAATGGTACTGTAAACAATCGAAAGTACAATTTGTTTTGTATGACTGCGTGGTATGTGAATAAATCTCAATAAAATGATGATTAAAAAAAAAAAAAAAAAAACAAAAAAACAAATGCTGATGTTTCCTCCACTGAAACATAGGTAATAGTAGCTTAATCACCTACAAACAGTTTTCTTTATAGAATTCTTGCAACTGCCAAACAATAAGTAATTGTTTAAAGCAGTTACTGAATTTAAATCTTCAGGAGAGAAACTGCCGAATTTGGGGCACTGTCATTAAGACACAATTGTCAATCTTGTTAACTCTATCCTTGTCTCAATCCACTATGTACCAAACTCAGAAGAAAGGAATGCTAATTTTCAGTTGTGTCTATCCTCACTGCTTATAAGTTTACTTTGAATTGTGCCATTTATACTTTTCTTTCATTTGTTTTTATTCTTGTCTGTGTGTTTAATGTTGGCCTTTTAAAAATAAAACAAAAAAAACAACAACAACAAAAAAAAAAAAAAAAAAAAAAAATTGGTATCAGGAGTGGTTCTTGAGAAACAATCTTAAAATGGGCTTTTACAATTGGTTTTCTACTCTGATTAGATTCAAACAATAATGAATCCATTTCCAATCATCAAGATGGCACTAACAGTCCATTGCATAAGTTGGCAATGGAGACATGCAAATATCACCTTTTGATTCTCCTAATCATACTCTTGTATGAGGCAAGGCTCTGAGTGACAGTGTTTTTGACATCTTAACAGAGTTTTGCAGAGTTAAGAGGTATAATGGTGTTGGCTGTTTGTTCTTAGATATGCTGGATAAAATTATAAGAGAAAGGGACAAGCTGAAGGCTTCAAATTTGAAACTTAAATGCCATATTACAGATGTAAAGGTTTCTACATGTGCCCTGAAAGAAAAGCTTGTTTCCTGTGGTTACAGACTTGAAATCTCCAAAAATCAGACCCAGAGTCTCATTGTATGAGCAGCAGATTTACAACATAAACTAAAATCTCAACATCACAGGGTGTCTGCTGTTAAAAGCACTGATTGGAAAAGAATGGGATCCTGAAAATTGGGAAGGGGACATTTGTACCCACTTCCAGTCTGCCCTGAGGAGACAGCTACTCAACCTCCAGCCTGTCGTGAGGAAACAGCTTCCTACCTCCAGTCTGCCCTGAGGAGCCTGCCATCCAACCTCCAGTTAAGAGATTAACCATTGAGTGCCTGCTAAACCTGTAATCACCTCCCCTGAGGAAGCAGCCTTCACTCCTCCATCCAGAGAGATTAATCCTGTTTCACCAGATGAAACTGCAATGGAATGTCCTGAGGTAATTGACTTGAGGGATACTTCTAATTCTTTTCACCACCATTCTTTTCTTCAAGGCCAATAATTAGACTAAACTCCCAACAGGGCCCAAAGGGTGAGGTACAAAGTGTGACCCATGAGGAAGTAAGCTATACTCCAAAAGAACTGCATGAGTTTTCAGATTTATGTAGACAGAAATCAGGGGAATATGTGTGGGAATGGATATTAAGGGTGCAGGATAATGATGGAAGGAATATAAAGTTGGATCATGCTGAACTTATTGATACGAGCCCAGTAAGCAGAGATTCTGCATTCAGTGTTGTAGCTCAAGGGGTTAGAAAGGGCAGCATCAGTTTGGATGGTTGGCTGAAACATGGATCAAAATGTGGCTGACATTACTTGAGGTCTAAATGCCAGAACTACCCTTGTGTAATGTAGAGGAGGGGAACCAAAGGCTTACAGAAATTGGAATGTTAGAGTGGATTTATCAAGGATGACCTCCTCAAGACCCCAGGAATGTCCAGAGGACACACTTTCACTGGGACTGTGAGGAATAAATTTGTGAGACCAGCTCCATCATCCCAGAAGAGGTCTGTAGTCATCCTTCTCTATAGGTCAGATTTTACTGTAGGAACTGCTCTCACCGAGCTGGAATCCTTAAACACAATGGGGATAATCAGCTCCCAGGTTGCCAGAAGCCATGTGGTAGCAGTTAATCACCAAGAACAAAGCAGATATGGCTAATGGAAAACAGGCTCAAAGCAGTAGTCAAAATAATCTGACTCAGAGACTTATGGCATTGGCTAGTAGATCATGGAGTCCCAAGAAGTAAAATAGAAAGGCAATCTACTAAATTCTTGTTTGATCTGTATCAGCAGACTTCTAGGTCAAGTAAACAGAAGTCTAACTTGAATTACAAAAACAGTCATGGCCCCTTAATCAATTTCCAGACTTGAGACAGTTTACAGACCCAGACCCCTTTTGAATGAGGGAAAGGCTGGGTACACTTGGGGAAGGACCCAGTTACACTGTCAAAAATTTGTACTGTTAATCTTCCTCCCAGCCTTCCCCAAGGAGACCTACAGCATTTTATCATGGTAACTGTGCATTGGGGAAAAGGAAATGATCAGATATTTGGGGGGTTATTAGACACTGGCTCAGAAGTGACATTAATTCCAAGAGACTGAAAACATCACTCTGGTCCACCAGTCAAAGTAGGGGTTTGTGGAGGCCAGGTGATTGATGGAGTTTTATCTCAGGTCCATCTCACACTGGGTCCAGTGGGTCCCTGGACCCATTCTGTGGTTATTTCCCAGGTTCTAGAATGCATAATTGAAAGACATACTCAGCAACTGGAAGAATCCCCACATTGGTTCCCTGACTCATGGAGTGAGGGATATTATGGTAAAAAGGCCAAGTGGAAGCCAATGGAAGTGCCCTTGTCTAGCAAAATAGTAAATCAGAAGCAATAGCAGATTCCTGGATGGATTGCAGAGTTTATGCAGAGCTAATGCCACTTTTAAGGACTTGAAGGATACAAGGATGGTGATTACCACACATCTCCATTCAACTCTTATTTGGCCTGTGCAGAAAACAAATGGATCTTGGAGGATGACAGTGGATTATCATAAGCTTAACCAGGTGGTGACTGCAATTGCAGCTGCTGTTCCAGATGTAGTATCATTGCTTGAGCAAATCAACACATCCCCTTGTAACTGGTATGCAGCTATTGATCTGGCAAATGCTTCTTTCTCAACAGCTGTTAGTAAGAACCATCAGAAACAGTTTGCATTCAGCTGGCAAGGCCAGCAATACACCTGCACTGTGCTACCTCAGGTGTACATCAACTCTCCTGCCCTATGTCATTTTATTGTCCGCAGGGACCTTGATCATTTCTTCCTCCCACAAGACATCACAGTGGTCCATTATATTGATGATAACATGTTGATTGGACCGAGTAAGCAAGAAGTAGCAACTACTCTAGACTTACTGGCATTTACATGTCAGAGGATGGGAGATAAATCTAACAAAAATATAGGGGCCTTCCACCTGAATAAAATTTATCGGTGTACAGTGATGTGGGGCATGTCAAGATATCCTTCCTATGGAGGATAAGCTGTTGCATTTGCCCCCTATGACCAAAAAAGAGGCACAATGGATTTTGGCCTCTGGATTTTGGAGACAACATATTCCTCATTTGGGTGTTCTACTCCAGCCCATTTAACAAGTGACCAGAAAAGCTTCTAGTTTTGAGTGGCAACCAGAACAAGATGAGGCTCTGCAACAGGTCCAGGCTACTTTGCAAACTGCCCTGTCACTTGGACCATATGACCCAGCTGATCCAATGATGCTGGAAGTGTCAGCGGCAAATAGAGATGCTCTTTGAAGCCTTTGGCAAGGTCCTATAGGAGAATCACAATGCAGGCCCTTAGGATTTTGGAGTAAAATCTTACCATATGTGCCAGTTTGAATGTATTATGTACTCCAAAATGCCATTCTTTAATGCAGTCTTGTGGGGACAGACATAGGGAATGGAGATGGAACAAATTGAAGGAAAAATTTCTTCAAAGACAGAGCCATGGAGACTGAGGTCTGGAGCCAAGCAGTCTCCGGCAGGGAGAATGGAGAGGCCCACGCATGTGGAAAGGGTGACTTTGTCCAGGAGGCAGAGGGCAGTCTTTCTGCCTCGATGTCAGGAAGAGTGTGGCCACCCCAGGCCTCAGAGAAGGTGAAGAACATTCTCCAGTGATTGGGGAGAGCCTGGTCACTACCCCACTGTTCTGAAGGGGGTGAGCATGTGTCCCGGAGATGGAAGAGAGTCCAGGTGCTGCCCTTATGTTTGAGGAGGGTTAGGCCGAGAAGGTGGTCTCCCCAATGCATGGATATATTGGAGCACTCACGCCAGCATTTGGAGAGAAAAGTGCTGCTGCATAAGCCTTTGGAAAGTGTGGGACTGCTGCTCTCTCAAGCCACAAGGATAAAACATCATTTGATAAGTGACTCTCAGACTTTGAAATCTAATGAAGTTTGCTCTGCAGGTTTCAGGAACTGTTTTGATCCCTTAAACCCTGTTTTTCTTTCAGTTTCTCCTTGTGACAATGGGTATGTTTATTCTATGACTGCCCCTCCTTTGTATATTGGCAGCAGATACCTTGTTCTGAGTTTCACAGGTCCACAGCCAGAGGGGAATTATGCCGTAGGACAGACCACACCTCCAAATGATTCTGATGGGATCTTGTACTTACCTATTGTTACAGAAAGGATTTAAGTTTCTGTGATATTATGATAGGATGAATGTATTTTGTATATGGAAAAATCATGTGTATTTTGTGGTCCAGGGAGTGGAATGTACCAGTTTGGATGTATTATGTTCCCCAAAACACCATGTTCTTTAATGCAGTCTTGTGGGGGCAGACATATTAGTGTTGATTAGGTTGGAATTCTTTGAGTGTTTCCGTGGAGATGTGACTCAATTATCTGTGAGTGAAACATCTGATTGGATAATTTCCTTGGAGATATGGACCCCACCCATTCAGGGTGGGTCTTGATTTAATCACTGAAGCCCTATAAAATAATGCACAAACAGAAAGAGCTCAGAGCAGCTAAGAATGACATTTTGGAGAGCAGCTGCAGCCAAGACAGACATTTTAAAGATGGCCATTGAAAGCTGATGCTGACATTTTGTAGAAGGCCATTTTGAAATGCAACCTGGGAGCAAGCAGATACCAACCACACACCTTCCCAGCTAACAGAGGTTTTCCAGATGCCAATGGCCTTTCTCCGGTGAAGGTACCCTATTGTTGATGCCTTACCTTGGACACTTTACGGACTGAAGACTGTAACTTTGTAACCAAATAAACCCCTTTTTATAAAAGCCAATTCATTTCTGGTGTTTTGCGAACAGCAGCATTAGCAAACAGGAACACCATACACTGCAGATAACTACTGTCCTTTTGATAAACACTTTTGTCCTGCTATTGGGCCTTAGTAGAGAAAGACCATTTTTTTTTTTCATTTTTAAAGCACTTTTATTGAGATACATTCACATAAAATACAATCATCCAAACTGTACGATACTTTGTTGTTCACAGTATCATCATATAGTTGTGCATTCATCACCACAATCTTTGAACATTTTCATTAATCCAAAAAATAAAATAAAAATTAAAATAAAAAAGAGCATCCAAAGCATCCCACTCCCCTCCTCTCCCATTGTTCATTTACTTTTTAATACAGTTTTATTGAGATATATTCACACACCCTACAGTCATCCACAATGCACAATCAATTATTCACAGCATCACCATACAGTTCTGTGTTCATCACCACAATTTTTGAATCTTCTCCTTACTCCAAAATAAAAATACAAGCAAAAAAGAACACCTAAATCTTTCCATCCCTTCCATCCTACCCTATTCTCCGTCTAATTTTTGTCCCCATTTTTCCACTCATCTGTTCATACACTGGAAAAGGGAGTGCAAGCCACAAGGTTGAGAAAGACCATTTAATTATGGGCCACCAAGTTACCATGAGACCTGACTTGCCTAATCATGAGCTGGGTGTTGCCTGACTTGCCATGCCATAAAGTTGGGCATGCACAACAGAACTCCATCATAAAATGGAAATGGTATATACAAGATAGGGCTCAAGTGGACCCTAAAGGCACAAGTAAGTGGCCCAAGTGCCCATGGCCCCCACTCCTGCCATATCACCTTCTCTTTCCCAGTCCAGAGCTGTGGCCTCTTGGAGAGTTCCTTACCATCAGTTGACTGAGGAAGAGAAAACTTGGGCCTGGTTTACAGACGATTCTGCATGATATGTGGGTACCACCCAAAAGTGGACAGCTGCAGCACTGCAACCACTTTCTGGGATGTCCGTGAAGAACAGTGGTAAGGAGAAATCCACCCAGTGGGCAGAACTTTGAGCAGTTCACCTGGTTGTTCATTTTTCTTGGAAGGAGAAATGGCGAGAGGTGCAACTGTATACTGATTCATGGGCTGTTGCTAATGGTTTGGCTGGATGGTCAGGCACTTGTAAGGAACATGATTGGAAAATTGGCGACAAAGAAATCTGGGAAAGTGCTATGTGCATAGACTTTTCTAAGTGGGAACAAAACGTGAAGATATGTGTTTCTCATGTGAATGCTCACCAGAGGGTGACTTCAGCAGAGGAAGATTTTAATAATCAAGTGAATAAGATGACCTGTTTTGTGGATACTAGCTAGCCTCTTTCCCCAGCCACACCTATCATTGCCCAATGGGCTCATGAGCAAAGTGGTCATGGTGTTAGTGATACAGGTTGTGCATTGGCTCAGCAACATGCACTTCCACTCACAAAGGCTGGCCTATCCACAGCCACTGCTGTGTGCCCAATCTGCCTGCAGCAGAGACCCACACTCAGTCCCCAATATGGCACCATTCCCCAAGGTGATCAGCCTGCGACCTGGTGGGAAATTGATTACAGTGGACAATTTCCATCATGGAAGGTGTAGTGATTTGTTCTCACTGGAACAGACACATACTCCTGATATGGGTTTGCCTTCCCTGAACACAGTGGTTTTGCCAAAACTACCATCCATGGACTTATGGAATGCCTTACTCACTGTCATGTTATTCCACACATGATCCTTCTGATCAAGGAACCCACTTCACAGCAAATGAAGTGAGTGAATGGGCACATGCTTATGGAATTCTCTGGTCTTACCATATTCCCCACCATCCAGAGGGAGCTAGGCTGATAAAATGGTGGAATGACCTTTTGAAGACTCAATTATGGCTCCAACCATGGAGAAGTACCTTTCAGGACTGGGTGAGTGTTCTCCAGGAGGCTTGGTATGCTCTGAATCAGTGTCCACTCTATGGTGCTATATCTGCCATAGCCGGGATTCACAGGTCCAAGAATCAAGGGGTGGAAATGGGAGTGGTACCACACATTATCAATCCTAGTGATCCACTAGGAACATTTTGGTTTCCTAACCCTGCAGCCTCAAGCTTAGCTGGTCTACAAGTCTTCGTTCCAAAAGGAGGAGAGCTCCCATCAGGAGACACAACAATAATTCCATTGAACTGGAAGTTAAGATGCCACCTGGCCACTTTGGGCTTCTCATGCCTCTGAATCAACAGGCAAGGAAGGGGATTACTGTATTGGCTGGGGTGATTGATCCTGAGTATCAAGGGGAAATAGGATTGCAACTACACAATGGAAGTAGAGATTTCCTGGAATACAGGAGATCCCTTGGGGCATCTGTTAGTACTACCATGCCCTGTGATTAAAGTCAATGGAAAACTGCAACAACCCAATCCAGGCAGGACTATCAGTGGCCTGGAAACTTCAGGAATGAAGGTCTGGTTCACCCTACCAGGCAAAGAACCACAGCCAGCTGAAGTGCTTGCTGAGGGTAAAGGGAACATGGAATGGGTAGTAGAAGAAGTTAGTGATAAATATGAACTATGACCAAGTGACCAGTAACAGAAATGAGGACTATGATGACATGAATATTTCCTCCCTGTTTTGTTATGAGTATGTTTGCATTTTTCCATAAAAAACTTTGTTTTCCTCTCTATCTTTTATTTTTTTATTTTTTTTAATCTTCATTTTATTGAGATATATTCACATACCACGCAGTCATACAAAACAAATCGTACTTTCGATTGTTTACAGTACCATTACATAGTGGTACATTCATCACCCAAATCAATCCCTGACACCTTCATTAGCACACACACAAAAATAACAAGAATAATAATTAGAGTGAAAAAGAGCAATTGAAGTAAAAAAGAACACTGGGTACCTTTGTCTGTTTGTTTCCTTCCCCTATTTTTCTACTCATCCATCCATAAACTAGACAAAGTGGAGTGTGGTCCTTATGGCTTTCCCAATCCCATTGTCACCCCTCATAAGCTACATTTTTATACAACTGTCTTCGAGATTCATGGGTTCTGGGTTGTAGTTTGATAGTTTCAGGTATCCACCACCAGCTACCCCAATTCTTTAGAACCTAAAAAGCGTTGTCTAAAGTGTGCATAAGAGTGCCCACCAGAGTGACCTCTCGGCTCCTTCCTTCCCCTATTTTTCTACTCATCCATCCATAAACTAGACAAAGTGGAGTGTGGTCCTTATGGCTTTCCCAATCCCATTGTCACCCCTCATAAGCTACATTTTTATACAACTGTCTTCGAGATTCATGGGTTCTGGGTTGTAGTTTGATAGTTTCAGGTATCCACCACCAGCTACGCCAATTCTTTGGAACCTAAAAAGGGTTGTCTAAAGTGTGCGTAAGAGTGCCCACCAGAGTGACCTCTCGGCTCCTTTTGGAATCTCTCTGCCACTGAAGCTTATTTCATTTCCTTTCACATCCCCCTTTTGGTCAAGAAGATGTTCTCCGTCCCATGATGCCGGGTCTACATTCCTCCCCGGGAGTCATATTCCACGTTGCCAGGGAGATTCACTCCCCTGGGTGTCTGATCCCACGTAGGGGGGAGGGCAGTGATTTCACCTTTCAAGTTGGCTTAGCCAGAGAGAGAGGGCCACATCTGAGCAACAAAGAGGCATTCGGGAGGAGGCTCTTAGGCACAACCATAGGGAGGCCTAGCCTCTCCTTTGCAGCAACCATCTTCCCAAGGGTATCCTCTCTATCTTATCCCCTTATCATATGACATAAGTTGTAGTGTTCATTTTGTAGTATTTAAGTTATAGGAATATCAAGTATAAAAGTGAATGCTACCCAAGGACCTGCACCCTATTCTGGAGAGATTGTGTTTCTGGTTGTATGCAGGATGGCTGAGTACTGTTAGGCAAAACCTATGTCTGTTATTGTGTTCTAAAGATTAAGTATGGTTAAGGTGATGTGTATAGCTGCCAAGTTGAAAAGGGATGGACTATGATCACAAGGCTAATGTGTCAACTTGGCCAGGTGATGGTGCCCAGGTGTCTGGTCAAGCAAGCACTGGCCTAACCATTACTGCAAGGACATTTGTGGCTGGTTTATTAAATCATCAGGCAATTGATTGCATCTGTGGTTGATTACATCAATAAGGGCATGTCTTCCACAATGTGAGAATTAAATCAGCTGGATTTAATCCAAGCAGTTGAAGACTTTTAAGGGAGAAGAGAGAGAACTTTCATTTCTTCTTCAGTCAATCAGCCTATCCTGGAGAGTTCATCAAGACCTTCATCAGAGTTGTCAGCTTGCTGCCTGCCCTACAGCATTTGGACTCATGAATCCTGCCCTACAGAATTTGGACTTGTGCATCCACTCAGTTGTGTGAAACACTTTTATAAAATCTCATATTTACAGATATCTCCTGTTGGTTCTGTTTTCCTGGAGAACCCTAATACAGAGACTTTAGTACACCACTCTCAATAATGGATACAACATTTGGTCAGAAGATCAATAGGGAAATACAAGACTAGAATGACACCCTCAACCAACTAGAACTAACAAACATATATAACCCATCACTCAGCAAAACAGAATACACATTCTTCTTGAATGCATATGGATCATTTCCAGGATAGACTATATGTTTGGTTGCAAAAGAATCCTCAATAAATTAAAAACTATTGAAATCATACAATGTATAACATCTGATCACAATGGAAGGAAGCAAGAAAACATCAGGGAGAAAAGGAAAATACAGAAATATGTGGAAATTAAACAACATACTCTTAAACAACTAATGGATGAAAGAGAAAATCAGACATGAAATTAAGAAATAGCTTGAGTTGAATGAAAATAAAAATACAACACACCAAAACTTACAGTATGCAGAGAAGGCAGGGCCAAGAGGGAAATTTATAGCTATAATGCTTACATTAAAAAACAAGAAAGATTTCAAAGCAGAGACCTAAACTCATTACTGGAAGAACTAGTAAAAGAAGAGTAAGCTAAACACAAAGCAAGAAGAATGGAGGAAATAACAAAGATTAGAGTGGAGGTAAATGAACTAGAAAAAAAATAGAATCAACAAAACCAATTGTGCCAGTTTGGATGTATTAGGTCCCCCAAACTGCCATGTTCTTTTAGGCAATCTTGTGGGGGCACATGTATTAGTGTTGATTAGATTGGAATCCTTTGAGTGTTTCCATGAAGATGTGATGCAGTCAACTGTGAGTGAAATGTTTGATTGGATAATTTCCATGCAGGTGTTACCCTGCCCATTCAGGGTGGGTGTTAATTGGATCAATGGAGTTGTACAAAGGAATTCATAGACAGAAGGACCTCAGAGCAACTAAGAGTGACATTTTGAAGAGAAGCTGCAGCATAGAGAGGAACATCCTGGGAAAAAGCCCTTTTGAAACCAGAACTCTGGAGCAGATGCCAACCATGAGCCTTTCCAGCTAACAGAGGTTTTCCAGATGCCATTGGCCATCCTCCAGTAAAGTACCTGATTGTTGATGCCTTACCTTGGACACTTTATGGGCTTAAGACTGTAACTGTGTAACCAAATAAACCTCCTTTATAAAAGCCAATCAATTTTGGTATTTTGCAAAATGGCAGCATTAGCAAACCAGAACACTAATAGTTGGTTCTTTGGAAAGATCAATAAAATTGACAAACTTTTAGCTAGACTGACAAGGAAAGAGAGAGGATGCAAATGAATAAAATCAGAAATGAAAATGGGGGCATTACTGTCAACCCTGCTGAAATAAAAAGGACAAAAGAGGATATTATGAACAGCTATGTTTTGGTTTGCTAAAGCTGCAGGAATGCAATATAATAGAAATGCATTGACTTCTAAAATGGAGATTTATTAGCTTACAAATTTACAGTTCTAAGGCCATAAAAATGTCCAAATTAAGGCATCAACAGAATCATACCTTCTCTGAAGAAAGGGTGCCAGAGTCTATGACACCTCTGCCACATGGGAAGGCACATGACTGGCGTCTGCTGGTCCTTCTTTCCCAGATTTCATAGCTTTCAGCTTCTGGTTCCAGTGGCTTCCTCTCCCAGCTTCTGTGGGTGTGTCCTTATGTCTCAGCCTCTTTCATAAAGGATTCTAGTAAAAGGATAAAGACCCACTTTGAATGGGATGGGTCACATCTTAATTGAAATAACCTAATCAAAATCCCACTTACAACATGTCTGCACCCACAGGGATGGATTAAAAGATGCTTAGCTTCAAACTACCACAAGCTGTGTGCCAATAAAGTTGCTATCCTTGATGAAATGGACAAATTCTTAGAAACATTCTAACTGTATTGGCTCAAGAAGAAAGAGAAGATCTCAGTAAACAAGTTGCTAGTAAAGACACTGAGTCAGTTAACAATAACCTCACAACAAGGAAAAATACAAGACCAGATGACTTCAAAGGGGAATTCTACCAAACTTTCCAAGAAGACAACTCCAATTCTGGTCAAACTTTTCCAAAAAATTGAACACTCCCTACCTCATTCAACAAGGCCAACATCACCCTCATACCAAAGCTAGATAAAGAAGTCTCAAGAAAACTACAGACTAATTTCTCTTATGAATATAGAAGCAAAAATCCTCAACAAAACATTAACAAGACAAATCCAACAACATATTAAAAGAATTATACATTATGACTAAATTGGATTTATTTCTGGTATGCAAAGTTAGTTCAACATGAACTAACATTAACAGAATGAAGAAAAAGACCACATGATGATCTCAATTGATGCTGAAAAGACCTTTGACAAAATCCAGCACCACTTCTTGATAAAAACACTTAGAATACTAGGAATAGAAGGAAACTTCTTCAACATGATAAAGGGCATATATGAAAAACCTACAGCTAATATCTTACTTAATGGTAAAAGACTGAAAGCTTTCCTTCTAAGATCATGAACAAGACAAAGGTGCCCACTGTCAATACTGTTTTTCAACATTGTGCTGGAAATTCTTGTGAGAGAAATTAGACAAGAAAAAAAAAAGAAAAGACATCCATATTGGAAAGAAAGAAGTATTTTCCCTATTTGCAGATGATATTATCCTATATACAGAAAATTCTGAAAAATCCACAAGAAAGCTCCTAGAGCTAATAAATGAATTCAGCAAACCATGAGGATACAAGATCACCCCAAAGTCAGGATATTTCTATACACCAGCAAGGAACTATTAGAAGAAAAAATCAAGGAAAAAATTCATGTACAATAGCAACAAAAGAATCAAATACCTAGGAAAAAATCTAACCAAGGATGAAAGGACTGTACACAGAAAACTACAAAACATTTTCAAAAGTTATGAAGAAGACCTCAGTAAATGGAAGGACATTCTGTGTTCATGGATCAGAAGACTAAATATTGTTAAGATGTCAATCCTACTCAAAACAATTTATAGATTCAAAGCAATCCCAATCAAAATTCCAACAACCTTTTCAGAAATGGAAAAGCCAATCATCAAATTTATATGGAAGGGTAAGGGGCCCTGAATAGCTAAAGCCATCTTGAAAATGAATTAAGTTGTAGGACTCACATTTCCCAATCTTAAAACTTACTACAAATCCTCAGTGATCAACACAGCATGCACAAAGACTGACATATAGAATCAATGGAATCAAATTCAGTGCTCTTAAATTAACTCAATAAATAAATTTCCTCAACTCAACAAGAGGAAACCTTCTCTGAGGAAAGACTGCTGGCATCCAGGGATCATCTGTCAAATGGGGAGGCACATGGTGATGTCTGCTGGTCCTTCTCTCTTGGGTTCTGGTTTCAGTGGCTCTCTCTTAGCTCTTGCGGGTCCTCCTGGCTTCTCTGGGTGTTTCTCTAAACTCTCTCCAAATGTCTCTGCCTTTTATCCTCTCATAAAGGACTCCAGTAAAGAATTAATTCCCACTTGGAACAGGCTGGGGCACATCTCAATTGACGTAACCTAATTCAAACGTCCCACCCACAATAGGTCTGCACCTACAAGAATGGATTAAAAGAACATGGCCTTTTGGGGTACATAACATCTCCAAACTACCACAACTGCCAACTGATTTTTTAAAAGAAGGCAAAAGTCACTCAATTTGGAAAGAATAATTTCTTCAACAAATGGTTTGAGAAAAACTGGATCTCCATTTGCAAAAAAATGAAGACCCCTACATCACATCATATACAAAAATTAACTCAACATGGATCAAAGACCATATAAAAGCTAGGACTATCAAATTCCTAGAAGAAAATGAAGGGAAGCACCTTCAGGAACTTGTGTTAGGCAATGTCCCCCAAAATACCATGTTCTTTGATGCAATCTTGTGGGGGCATACATATTAATGTTGATGAGGTTGGAATCCTTTGAATGTTTCCATGGAGATGTGACAATCAACTGTGGGCAAGACTTTGATTGGGTAATTTCCATGGAGGTGTTACCCCACCCATTCAGGGTGGGTCTTAATTGAATCACTGGAGTCCTATAAAAGTGTTCACAGAGAGAAGGAGGTATTGCAGCCAAGAGAGACACTTAGATGAACACACAGGAGCTGAGATTGGAGCTGAAACACAACCTGGGATCAGCAGACACCAGCCACATGACTTCCCAGCTAACAGAGATTTCCTGGATGCCATTGGCTTTTCTCCAGTGAAGTTACCCTAATATTGATGCCTTCCCTTGGACACTTTATGGCCTTAAGACTGTAACTTTGTAACAGAATAAACCCCCTTTATAAAAGCCAATCCATTTCTGGTATTTTGCCTGATGGCACCATTAACAAACCAAAACAGTTTCTTAGACTTTACACCTAAAGCACAAGCAACAAAAGAAAAAAAAAAATTAATGGGACCTCATCAAAATTTAAAACTTTTGTGCCTCAAAGGACTTTATCATGAAAGAAAAACAAGAACCCATACAATGGGAGAAAATATTTGGAAACCTCATATCTGATAAGTGTTTAAGCATGATGAATGGCCATGCTTGGCAGGGCAGAGAGGGAACAAGTGAGACTGACTCCATCCCTGCATCAACATTTTGGGAAGACTTCCCTGACACCACCCCCTTTTCCCATTGGGTTAGGAACCATTTATCAGGGCTCCTAGAATACCCTTACTTACCATCTGTGGTAGGCAGAATAACAGCCCCCCAAAGATGCCCATGTCCTAATCCCCAGAACCTATGAATGCCACCTTACATGGCAAAGGAGGCTCAAGGTGGGAGATGAAATTAAGATTGCTAATGAGTTTACCTTAAAATAAGAAGAATATCCTGGATTACCATGTGCACCCATTGTCATCATAAGGGTCCTTATAAGTGAAAGAGGGGGTCAAAAAGGAGAGAAGAAAGAGAGCAGCCTGAAAAAGACCCAGTTGATGTTGCTATCTTTGAAAATGTAGGATGGGGCCATGAACCAAGGAATGCAGGCAGCTTCAAGAAGCTGGAAAAGGCAAGAAAACAGATTCTCCCTAGGGCCTTCAGAAGGAATGCAGCCCTGCCTACTCCTTGATTTCAGTCCAGTGAGACCCATCTCAGACTTCTCTAACTTCCAAAATTGTAAGATAAGAAACCTTGTTAAAAAAAAATCCTTTGCACTACACTACACAGTGAACCCTAAAGTAGTTTAAAAAGTACAATTATTAAAATGTATAAAATGTTTAAAATGTAGTTTAAAAAGTATAATTATAAAAATGTGCTATCACCAATTGTAACATATGTTCCATACCAATGCAAGGTGTTGGTCATGGTGTGGCATATGGTGTCTTTCATAGGATTTATTTACAGTTATGTAAACCCACAAATTCTCTAATATAGACAAAAAAGAACATGAGCACCCCAGAAAACCTTTCATGCCCCCTTCCAGTCCTTACTGGTCCCCAAGTGTAACCATGATCCTGATGTTTAACAACATAGACTACTGTTGCTTGGTTTTGTACCTTACTGAAATGCACCTGTGTTATTTAACAGTCATGCATTTCAGTGATAGGGAGATGTGATTAGCCCTCCTTTATAGTTGAGCAACCAGACTCAGAGAGATGGAGTAACTACTCCAAGGTTACACAATCAGTAAATGGTGGAAACTGGATTCAAACCCAGGGCCTTCTGGCTCCCAAGCCCATGTTCTCTCCTCTATAACTTTTTTTTTCTTTTTGATTAAAGTAGTTGGAGGTATACAGAAAACATGCAGAAAATACATAGTTCTCACATACCCTTATTATTAACACTTTTATTGGTGTGATACATTTGTCACAAATGAAATATTTTATTATTAACTCTGCCTGATAGTTTACATTAGGGTACACTGTGGTGGACAATCCTGTTTGTTTTAATTCTTAAATTTTTCTTCTAGTAACATATATAAAAACTAAAGTGTTCCTTTTTAACTACACTCATATATAAAAACCAATGGTGGTAATTACTCTCAAAATGTTGTGCTACCATTGCCAAAACTTTTCCATCACCCCAAACAGAAACTCTGTACCAATTAAGTATTAACTTCCCATTCCTTACCCCCAACCCAGTTCCTGGTAACCTACATTCCAGTTTCTGACTCTATGAATTTGCTTCTGCTAATTATTTCATATCAGTGAGATCATACTCTATTTCCCCTTTTCTGTTTGATTTATTTCACTAAACATGGTATCTTCAAGTTTCAACCATGTTGTTGCATGTATCAGAAATTCATTCCTTTACGTGGCTGAAAAATATTCTTTTGTATGTACAACCCATGTTTTGTTTATCCATTTTTTTCATTGAAAGACAGTTGTGTTGCTTCCATCTTTTGGAAATTGTTAATAATGCTGCTATGAACATCAGTGTGCAAATATCTGTTTGAGTCCCTGCTTTTAAGTCTTCTGGGTACATATCTAGAGATCAGATTGCCAGGTAATGATAGTGCATACTTAACTTTCTAAGGATCCACCAAATTGTTTTCAATAGTGGCTGCAACCATTTTACATTTCCACCAACAATGTACTGGGGTTCCTATTTCTCTACATTGTCAACACTTGTTATTTTCCATTTCTTTACTAATAGCAATCCTAGTGTGTGTGATGTGGTGTCTCATGGAGGTTTTGATTCATATTTTCTGAATGGCTAATGATGTTAAGCATCTTTTTTTGTGCTTTTTTGGCCATTTGTACATCTTTGGAGAAATGCCTATTTAAATCATTTGTCCATTTTTAATAGGGTTGTTTGCCTTTTCATGAAGCTGTAGGATTTCTTAACATATTCTAGATATTAAACCCTTATCAGATATGTAGTTTCCAAATATATTCTTCCATTCTCCAGTTTGTCTTTTAACTTTCATGATAAAGGCCTTTGATGCAAGAAAGTTTTTAATTTTTATGATGTCACTTTTATCTATTCTTCCTTTAATTACACATCAAATCTAAAAAACATTGCCTACCACAAGGTCCTGATGATGTTTCCTGTGCCAGTTTGGATATATTTTGTACCCCAGAAAAGCCATATTCTTTAATGCAATCTTGTGAGGGCAGACTGATTAGTGTGTTGATTAAGGTGGAGGTGGAACCTCTGAATTATTTCCATGGAGGTGTGGACCCCACTCATTCTGGGTGGGCCTTAATTAGATCACTGGAGTCCTTTAAGAGATGCTTGGGAGCTGATAAAGACATTAGGAGCTGACAAAGATGCTTAGAGAAGCTTGGAGATGTAGACAAAGGATGTTTGGAGATGCTAAGCTAAGAAATGAAGCCCAGCATTTGTCCTGGAGAAGCTAAGAGAGGACCCCCAGACACTTAGAAAGCTACTGGAATCAGAAGCTGAAAACAATGCAACCTGGGAGCAAAAGACCAGCAGACACCAGCCAAGTGACTTCCTAGCTAACAGAAGTGTTCTGGATGCCATTAGCTGTTCTTCAGTGAAGGTATCCTCTTGTTGATGCCTTAGTTTGGACACTATTATGGCCTTAGGACTGTAAATTTGTAACCAAATAAACCCCCTTTATAAAAGACAATCCATTTCTGGTATTTTGCATAACAGCAGCATTAGCAAACTGGAACATTTCCCTATGTTTTATTCTAGGAATTTTATACATTTGATTCTTTTATTTAGGTTTTTGATACTTGAGTTAATTTTTGTATATAGTGTGAGGTAGGGGTCCACCTTCTTTCTTTGGCATATGGACATCCCATTTTCTCAGTATCATTTGTCAAAGAGACTATTCTTTCCCCCAATGACTGTACTTGGCACCCTTTTCAAAAATCAATTAGGCATAGATGTGAGGGTTAATTTCTGAACTCTCAATTCAATTCCATTGTTCTTTGTATCTGTCCTTGCATTGGTATCATGCTGTTTTGTTTAATGTAGTTTTATATTAAGTTTTAAATCAGGGAAGTGTGTGTCCTACAACTTTTTTCTTTTTCAAGATGATTTTGGCTATTTGGTGCCCCTTACCCTATCATATAAATTTGATGGTTGTCTTTCCCATTTCTGCAAAGGTGGCTATTGGAATTTTTAATGGGAATGTGTTCAATCTACAAATTGCTCTGAGTAGAATTGATATCTTGGTAATAGTCTTCCAGTCCATGAACATGGAATGTCTTCCTATTTATTTAGGTCTTCTTTCATTTCTTTTACCAACGTTTTTTATATTTCTGTGAATAAGTCTTGTACATACTTGGTTAAATTAATTCCTAGATACTTCATTCTTTTTGTTGCTACTGTAATTTTTTTTGATTTCCTCTTTAGATTGTTCATTATTAGTGTATAAAATACTACTGATTTTTGCATGCTGACAGTGTATCCCACCACTTTGATGAATTCATTTATTAGGTCTAGTAGCTTTGTTGTGGATCGCTTGGGGCTTTCCATATATAGGATCATGTCACCTGCAAATAAATAAAAATTTACTTCTTCCTTTCAATATGGATGACTTTTTTTTTTCCTAATTGCTCTGACTAGACTCCCAGTACAATGTTGAATTACAGTGATGGCAGTGGGCATTCTTGTCTTATTCCTGATCTTGGAGGGAAAACTTTCAGTTTTTCACCATTGAATAGAATGTTGGCTCTGGGTTTTACATAGACGCCCTTTATCATGTTGAGGAAGTTTCCTCCTATTCCTAGTGTTCTGAGTGTTTTTATCAAGAAGGCAAGCTGGATTATGTCAAATGCCTTTTCTTCGTCAATTGAGATGAATGTGTTTTTTCCTTCATTCTAGTAAGTGGTGTATTACACTAACTGATTTTTTGATGTTGAACCAACCTTGCATACCAGAAATAAATCCCACTTGATCATGGTGTATAATTCTATTAATATGGTGTTAGATTCATTTTGCTGGTTTTTGTTGAAGATTTTTGCATCAATATTCATGAGGCTATTGTCCTTAATTTCACTTTCTTGTAGTATCTTTATCTGGCTTCAGTTTTTTTTTTTTTTAATTGAGATTGTTCATATTCCATGCAGTTATCCAAAGATCCAAAATGTACAATTAATTGTCCATGGTACCATCATGCAGCTGTGTATCCACCACAATTAATTTTTTCTGAATTTTTAGAACATTTTCATTACTCCAGAAAAGAAATAGACAAAAAAAAAAGAAAAAGAAACTCAAATCCTCCCATACCCTAACCACCTCTCCTCTCCATTACTGACTCATAGTATTAGTATAGTAATTTGTTACTGTTGATGAAAGAATGTTAAAATACTACTAACTGTAGTATATAGTGTGCAATAAGTATGTTTTTCCCTATATCCCCCTCTATTATTAACTTCTAGTAATAGTGTCATATATTTGTTCTAGTTCATGAAAGAGATTTCTAATATTTGTAAAGTTAATCATGGACAATGTCCTCCACAGGATTCACTATTTCAGACATTCCATTTCTTTAACCTCCAACTTTCCTTCTGGTGACGTACATGACTCTAAGCTTCCCCTTTCCACCACATTCACACACCATTCAGCACTATTAGTTATTCTCACAATGTGCTACCATCACCTCTGTCCATTTTGAAACACTTAAGTTCAACCTAGTTGATCATTCTGCTCATCATAAGCAACCACTCCCTATTCTTCAGCCTCATTCTATATCCTGGTAACATATATTTTATGTCTATGAGTTTACATATCATAATTATTTCATATCAGTGAGACCCTGCAACATTTGTCCTTATGTGTCTCACTTATTTCACTCAATATAGTGTCTTCAAGGTTTCTTCATCAACCCATTTTTTTTTAAGATGATGTGCCAGTTTGAATGTATTATGTCCCCCCAAATGCCATTATCTTTGATGTAATCTTGTGTGGGCAGATGTATTACTGTTGATTAGATTGTAATTCTTTGAGTGTTTCCATGGAGATGTGACCCATCAACTGTGGGTGATAACTCTGGTTAGTTTCCATGGAGGTGTGGCCCCACCCATTCAGCATAGGCCTTGATTAGTTTACTGGAGCACTATATAAGCTCAGACAAAAGGAGTGAGTTTGCTACAGCCAAGAGGGACACTTTGGAGAATGCATAGAAGCTGAGGGAGAAGCTGAAGCTTAAAGAGACATTTTGAAGATGGCCATTGAAAGCAGACTCTTGCTCTGGAGAAGCTAAGAGAGGACAAATGCCCCAAGAGTAACTGAGAGTTACATTTTGAAGAGGAGCTGCGGCCTAGAGAGGAACATCTTGGGAGAAAGCCATTTTGAAACCAGAACTTGGAGCAGACACCAGCCACATGTCTTCCCAGCTAACAGAAGTTTTCCAGACACCACTGGCCATACTCCAGTGAAGGTACCCAATTGTTGATGCATTACCTTGGACACTTTATGGCCTTAAGACTGTAACTGTGTAACTAAATAAACCCCCTTTTAAAAGCCAATCCATTTCTGGTGTTTTGCATTCTGGCAGCATTAGCAAACTAGAACAGATTTTGGTACCAGAGAAGTGGGGTGTTGGTGCTGCTGTGCTTGCAAATCCCAAAGATTTTGGAATGGCTTTTTAAATGGATAAGGGGAAGATTCTGGAATTGTGAGGAGCTTGATAGAAAAGGCCTAAACTGCTTTGAAGAGACTGCTTGTGGAAATACGGACTCTAAAGATACTTCTGATGAGGCCTTGACCAGAAATGATGGTGTGTTGTTACAAACTGGAAGAAAGGTGGTCCTTGTTTTAAACTGTCAAAGAATTTGGCAAAATTGTGTCTTGGTGTCAGATGGAATGCAGAATTTGAAAGCAACGACCTGGAATAGTTAGCTGAGAAGATTTCCAGTCTATGTGTGGAGGATGTACCCTGGCTTCTCCTTGCAGCTTACAGTAAAATGTGAGAAGACAGAGATAAGCTGTGAACTGAACTCTTGGTTTGAAAGAAACCAGAAATTGATGTCCTGGAAAACTCTGAGCTTCCAGGGGGTGGAACCCCAGAAGTTACAACCACATGGGAAGATTTAACCAAACATGGAACTTGATTACCATTTCAGTACAAGCCAAAAGTGGTGATGGAGTTACCCAGAAAGGATTTGTGGAAAGTCCTATTGTCTGATGGCTTTGACCCCTGGGTGCTTCATGTGAAGCCAACACAATTTTTGTGAGATCTTTATAGACAGAGATACTGTCAGTCTGGACTGAAGGAGACAGACAAGAAACAAATTGAAGGAAAAATTTCTTCAAACCCAGACCCGTGGAGGTTGAGGTCTGGAGTCAAGGGGTCTCAGTTTGGGAGAGCGGAGTGGCCCACACACATGGGAAGGGTGAGTTTGCCCCAGAGGTTGAGGGTGGGCCTTCCACCTCGATGTTCAGGAAAGGTGTTGCCACCTCAGGCCTCAAAGAGGGTGGAGCACATTCCCCGGGGATGGGGGAGAGCCTGGCCACCACCCCACTGTTCTGAAGGGGTTGAGCGTGTGCCCTGAAGATGGAAGAGAATACAGGTGCTGCCCTAATGTTTGAGGAGGTTGGGGCTGAGAAGGTGTTCTCCCCCATATGTGTATATGTTGGAGCACTCACCCAGTGTTTGGAGAGGAAAAGGCTGCCACAAAGGCCCCTAGGAAGGGTTACACTCCCACTCTGAAGCCCCAAGGATGCAACGTCATTCTGTAAATGACTCTCAGACTTTGAAATCTAATGGAATTTGCCCTGTGGGTTTTAGGAACTATTTTGGACATGTGAACTCTGTTTTCCTTTCAGTTTTCTCCCTATGGCAATGGGAATGTTTAACCTATGAATGTTCCTTTGTATATTGGAAGTACATAACTTGTTCTAAGTTTCACAGATCCACAGCCAGAGGGGAATTATGCCTTCGAGCAGACCAAGCCTGTAACTGATTTTGATGGGATCTTGTACTTACCTATTGTTATGGAAATGATTTAAGTTTTTCTGATATTGCAATGAGAAAAATGTATTTGTATATGGAAAGGTCATGTCATTTTGGGGTCCAGGGGATGAAATATGCCAGTTTGAATGTATAATGTTCCCCAAAATGCCATTATCTTTGATGTAATCTTGTGTGGGCAGATGTATTAGTGTTGATTAGATTGTAATTCTTTGAGTGTTTCCATGGGGATGCAACCCCCCCCCAACTGTGGGTGATGACTCTTATTGGATAGTTTCTGTGGAGATGTGGACCCACCCATTCAGCATGGGCCTTCATTAGTTTACTAGAGGACTACATAAGCTCAGACAGGAGTTAGCTTGCTACAGCCAAGAGGGACACTTTGAAGAATGCAAAGAAGCTTATGGAGGAGTTGAAGCTTACAGAGACATTTTGAAGATGGTCATTGAAAGCAGACTTGCTCTGGAGAAGCTAAGAGAGGACAAACACCCCAAGAGCAACTGAGAGTTACATTTTGAAGAGGAGCTGCGGCCTAGAGAGGAACGTCCTGGGAGAAAGCCATTTTGAAACCAGAATTTGGAGCAGATGCCAGTCACATGCCTTTCCAGCTAACAGGTTTTCTGGAAGCCATTGGCCATCCTCCAGTGAAGGTACTCAATTGTTGATGCATTACCATGGACACTTTATGGCCTTAAGACTGTAACTGTATAACCAAATAAACCCCCTTTTAAAAGCCAATCAGTTTCTGGTGTTTTGCATTCTGGCAGCATTAGCAAACTAGAAAAGACAGTTTTGTTCACAGCCCATACATTCCACCCTAAGTAAACAATCGACGGTTCCCCATATGGTCATGGATTTATGTATTCACCACCATGACTAGTATCTACATAAGAACATCTCCATTTCTTCCACAAAGGAGGAGGGAGAGCCAAAGAAGGTAGAGAGACAAAAGAAAAAGAAAAAAGGAAGAAAAAAAAAATGACAGCTAGGAAGCAACAAAAGGAAAGATAGCATTAAACTAAAGTAGAATAGAGTCAGACATCATCATCAATGCCAGAAGTGCCACACCCCTCCCTTATGTCCCCCTCTTATAGGCATTTAGCTTTGGTATATTTCCTTTGTTACATTAAAGGGAGCATAATACAATGTTTCTGTTCATTATAATCTCTAGTTTGCATTGACTGTATTTTTCCCCCAATACCACCCTATTTTTACGCCTTGCAAGGTTGACATTCATTTGTTCTCCCTTGTGTAAAAACCTATTTGTAAATTTTTTCACATTTGTTGAGCACTTTAGGTTTCACTGAGCTATACAGTCCCAGACTTTATCTTTCCTCTTTCATTCTGGTATCCCACATGCTCCTAACCTTCCTCTTTCAACCATATTCATAGTCATCTTTGTTCATTGTACTTACATTGCTGTAAGCTATCATCACCCAAAATTGTGTTCCAAACTTCTCACTTCTGTCTTTTCATATCTGTCTGTACTGCTCCCTTTAATATTTCCTGTAGAGCGGGTATCTTGTTCACAAACTCTGTCATTGTCTGTTTGTCAGAGAACATTTTAAACTCTCCCTCATATTTGAAGGACAGTTTTGCCACATATAGGATTCTTGGTTGGAATCTCTTTCAGTATCTTAAATATATCACACCACTTCCTTCTTGCCTCCATGGTTTCTGCTGAAAAATCCACACATAGTCTTATCAAGTTTCCTTTGTATGTGATGGATCACTTTTCTCCTGCTGCTTTCAGGATTCTTTGTCTTTGATGTTTGATAATCTGATTAAGTGTCGTGGCATAGGCCTATTCAGATCTATTCGGTTTGGGGTACAATACACTTCTTGAATCTGTAGTTTTATGTCTTTCATAAGAGATGGGAAATTTTCATTGATTATTTCTTCTATTATTGCTTCTGCCCCTTTTCCCTTCTCTTTTCCTTCTGGGACATCCATGACACGTATATTCATGTTTCATGTTGTCATTCAATTCCCTGAGATGTTACTCATATTTTCCCATTCTTTTCCCCATCTGTTCTTTGTATATAGGATTTAAGGTGTCTTGTTCTCCATTCCTGAGCGTCTTCTTCTGCTTCTTGGGATCTGTTGTATGCCTCCATTGTGTCTTTCACCTCGTGTTGTGCCGTTCATTTGCATAGATTCTGCCAGTTGTTTTTTCAAATTTTGAATTTCTACCTTATGTTCGCCCAGTGTTTTCATTATATACTTCATCTCTTTTGCCATATCTTCCCTAAACTTTTTGAATTGATTTAGCATTGGTTGTTTCAATTACTGTATCTCAGTTGAAGTGTAAGTTTGTTCCTTTGGGCTATAACTTTGTTTTTCTTTGTGCAGGTTGAACTTTTCTGTTGTCTAGGCATCTGGTTTCCTTGGTTACCCCAATCAGGTATTCCCAGACCAGAATGGGCTCAGATCTCAGAAGGGGGCAGTATTCAGTATCAGGTTTCCTTGAGGGTGTGTCCTAGAAGATTGACACACCCTGTGAGGCCTCAAGCCGCTGTCAGCCTGTCGCTTCTGCCTGGTGTAGGCAGTGTGACCCCCTTAGTCCTTTGTTTCTGTTTTGGCTGTTTTCCCCTAGACTCTGGGGTCTGGTTGTGAATGGGAGGCTGGTGGTAGGTCTGGGCACTACCTCCTTCCTTTTAGGGAAGATACACCCCCTAGGGAGTGATCAGCATTTATATAGGTTCTTTGTCTCTGACTCTATCTCCACCTTTGTCTGGGTCAGAAAGCTGTGAACTTAAAATGTCTGCGGCTTTCTCCACTGAGCCGCCCAGGTTGAGAGAGAGAAAAAGGCACAGAAAGCCCCCCCTTCAGGGCCAGTCCATGCCCCCCACTCCAAGCTTCACCTGCTCGCCAGATATAGTACCTGGTCCTCCAGGTCCCCTTCCTGGTACAGAGAAGTTCTCCAGCACTTTCAGGTCAGTCATCACTAAAAGCCTCTGTCTTCTTGTTGGGGATTTGTAGCTTGTATTGAGCAGTCCATGTTTGTTAATTAAAACTCCAGTTGGAGCTGGACTGAGGTATATTCACTTGTTCAGAGAGTGCTACTCTCTATCACAGTGAGGTTTTGCAGTTCGGACTGTCTTGGGGGGAGGAGGCTCTCAGCTCTGGTCTGCAGTTTTTATTTACAGATTTTATGCTGTGATCTCAGGCATTCCTCCCAATCCAGGTTGGTGTATGATGTGGGGACAGTCACAGTTGTCCCCCAGCAGTTATTCCAGATTGTTAACTAGTTGTTCCTGGTTATTAGTTGTTAGGGGAGACTAACTAACTTCCACTCCTCTCTATGCTACCATCTTTTTCAACTCCTGGCTTTGGTTTTAGGGTGATACTGTCATAGATGGTTTAGGGAGTGTATCTACCTCTTAAATTTTAGAATAATTTGAACATGACTGGTGTTAATTCTTCTTCATAAGTTTGTTAAGATTCAACAGAGAATCCATCTGGTCTTGGGGTTTTCTCTGGAGTTTTTGATTACTGATTCAATCTCTTGACTTGCTTTGGTCTGTTGAGATCTTCTGTTTCTTCTTGTGTTAGTGTAGGTAGTCTGTGCATTTCTAAGAATTTGTCCATTTCTTCCAGGTTATCTAACTTCTTGGCATATATTTTTTCATAATGTCTTCTTATATTCCTTTTTGTTGTTGTTGTTGGGTTGGCAGTAATGTCTCCCTTTCATTTCTGACTTTAGTTATGTGTATCTGTTCTCTTTTTTTTTTTCAGTCTTGCTAAAGTTTTGTCAATTTTGTTGATGTTTTCAAAGAACTAACTTTTGGTTTCACTGATTCTATTGTTGTTTATTCTTTATTTCATTTATTTCAAATGCTCTAATCTTTGTTATTTCCTTCCTTCTGCTCTCTGGTTTTTGTTTGGTCTTCTAATTTCTCCAATTGTGAGGTTGAGTCCCTGATTTGAGACCTTTCTTCTTTCTAATGTAGACATTTAGAGCCATAAATTTCCCTCTCAGCACTGCCTTTACTGCATCTCATTTTTTGGTGTGTTGTTTTCATTTTCATTCATCTCAAGATATTTCTTAATTTCCCTTGTGATTTCTTCTTTGACCCATTCATTAAGAGTGCACTTCTTAATTTCTACGTATTTGTGAATTTTCCTGTTCTCCCTCTATTATTGCTTTCCAGTTTCATTCCCTAGTGTTCAGAGAAGCTGCATTGAACAATTTAGTGATTTTTTTAATTTATTGAGACTTGTTTTGTTTCTTACCATTTGGTCAATCCTGGAGAAGGATACATGAGTACTAGAGAACAACATATATTCTGCTGCTGTTGTTATACTGTTCTGTATGTCTGTTAGCTGTAGTTACAGTGTCTTTCAAGACTTCTATTTCCTCATTAATTTTCTGCCTGGGTGTTCTATTATCAAATATGTTGTATTAAACTTTTTATTAATGTGGAATGTCTGTTTCTCCCTTCAAATATGTGGATATTTACTTCATATATTTTGGGGTTCTGCCATTAGCTGCATGGATACTTATAACTGTTATGTCTTCTTGCTGAATTTGACCCCTTTATCAGTATATATGGACCTTTTTTGTCTCTCATAACAGTTTTTTACTTAAAGTCCATTTTATCTGATATTAGTATAGTTTTCCTTTCAGTCTGAAGAACTCCCTTTAGCACTGCTTATAGAGAAGGCCAGTGGGGATGAAATCCCTCACTTTTGTTTATCAGGGAATGTCTTACACTCCCCCCTCAGTTTTGAAAAATAGTCTCAGCAGGTATAAAATTTTTGATTGACAATTGTTTTCTTTCAGCACTTTAAATATTTCATTTGATACCTTCTTGCTGCCATGATTTTTTCATGAGAAATCAGACTTAACCATATTGGGACTCCCTTGTACAACACAGGCTGCTTTCCTCATGCAGCTTTTAGAACTGTCTCTTGTGCTTGGCACTTGACAATTTGACTACTGTAGTGTCTGGACATAGTTACCTTTGAGTTTTCTTCCTTGTGGTTCACTGGGTTTCTTGAAAGTGCATATTCAGAACTTTCATTAAATTGTAGAAGCTCTCTACCATTATTTCTTACAATATTCCTTCTGCCTTTTTCTCTCTTTTCCTCTGGGAGTCCCATATAGATGTACTGATATACTTGTTGGTGTCCAAAAGGTCCCTGTGGCTATATTCACTTTTTTAAGTCCTTTCTTTTTGCTCCTCAGCCTGTGTCATTTCAATTGCTGTCTTGAGTTCACTGATTCTTTCTTCTGCCGGCTCCAATCTGTTGTTCAAACCCTCTAGGGAAGTTTTCATTTCATTACTGTGGTCTTCAACTCTAGCAGTTCTGCTTGATTCCTTTTTAAAATTTCTACCTCTCGAGATTCTTGTATTGTTCATTCATTGTCTCCCTGATATTCTTGAGTTATTTCTCTGTTTTCCTTTATCTCTTGAGCATATTGAGGAATATTTTTTAAAAGTTGTTTTGCAATATGTCCAAAGTCTGGTCCTCTTCATTGATGTTTTCTGAACTTTTATATTGTTCCTTCAGATGGCACATCATTTCATATTCATTTTTCTTGTCATTTTTTTGTTGCATACTGCACATTTTAATATTTTAAAGTGCTAATCCTTAGTTTAGTCCCTGATCTGTCTTGGAGTTTGCATCCAGCTAATGATATGACAGAGACTTCCTTGAGTGCCTGGAGCTAAAAAGACAAATGCAGAAAACACCTTTCATAGTCTTTGAAAAGACTTTGCATTTGCTGATGCTTTTCCTCAGAGTTTAGCCCTCCTATCAAGATGATCAATCAGAGGTGAATATAAACTAAGGGCCTTTCTGTCTTTTCTGAGCCTGCATCTTGCCTTGGGATTGTGCTTGCTTGTGGTCTTAGGGAATCCACTCTTTATAGGAATTTGAATGCTCTTTCTATCCCTTTGAAACAAACATTATCCCCCTTCCAGTTGCTCTGTTCTATGACGAAGCAGGTAATCCTTTGCCCCAGGCTGGTTTCATTAAATTGTTTCTTTCATCACTTCGTCTATCAGCAGGCTGCTTATGCCTACAGTGCAAGTTCTAGAAGGGGAAGTGAGAAATTATTTTCCTGTTTCAACCTTTTAGGTTGCACCCAATAGACTGGCACTGACCTAAGGCATCCCAGTATATGTACTCTCTGGAATAGTGCTATAGTCCTACAATGGGATGGCAAGATAGCTCCACCCCACACAGGGAAGTGGGTGGGTGAGTGGCCAGCAAAGGCACCAAAAGCTTCTACTATCATTTTTAAGCTTGTTTTCTTGATTCAGCACTCACCCAGGTACTGCAACCCTTTATTTTCTGGAATGTTTAGGAATACAGCTATGTCAGTTTTTGCTAGTTCAAAGATTCTGTGGGGAAATGGCAGCTTGGGGCATCTAACACCATTGGTTACTGGCCTCATCTTAACTAACAGCATCTACAAATATCCTATTTAAAAATAAGTTTACATTCACAGGACCAGGGATTAGGACTTGAATATGTCTTTTTGGAAGAAACAATTCAATCTATAACAGGTATTACGGCATGAAGGGCTAAGTGTAAATGCACAGAACCACTCCTTACAATACCAAACCAAGATAGTAGTGAAAAGCATCACCAAATACTTACAGGGTTCAGAGATTAGTGCCACCACGCCAACATGGTGATTCATACCACATTACCATTTAAATTGCCTGTGTCATCACAGGATGGATCATAGAGAATGACAGTGTAGGAACCAGAAGAGTAGTGAATAATGACAGTGGGTTCTAGCAAAGCTTAATGTGATGATGCCAATTGCAGGTGCTGTTCTAGGTGTGGTATCGTCATTGAAGCAAATTAATACAGACCTTAACACAATTTTCCTACATTCCAATTAGCAAGGAAAATCAGAAGCAGAATGCATATGAATAATAAGCCCTTAATGTCTTGTCTCAGGCTTATGCCAGTTCTGTTCTCTGTCAGACTATGGTCTGACACTGGTCACACTGGTCCATTATGGTAACGAATTATATTAAATAGATCTGATAAGCACAGAGGAAAAAGCACTCTACATACTTTGGTAAGAAATACCTCTTTGGAACTAAGGATGGTATAGCTTCCTCATTGTTAGACCTGGGTTAAAACCATTCCATGTAATTCCCCTATAACCTGCACACACATTCATAATTAGTCCCTTGTAAAGAAACACCCCCTTAAATGATTCTAACTTGAGTGGGCCATCTGTTTCCTGTTAGGGCTCTGACGTGAAATTTTTATCTCTTTTTTGGCTTCTTGCCTAAAATCTACCTGGATATTAGCATAGCCAAGCCATCTTTCCATTCGTTTTTGCATGATGGAACATTTCCATTTTTTCATTTTCAATTTTTCTGCATTCTAATATTCAAGGTATGTTTTCTAGTTTGTTAATACTGCCGGAATGCAAAACACCAGAAATGGATTGGCTTTTATAAAGGGGGTTTGTTTGGTTACACAGTTAGTCTTAACGCCATAAAGTGTCCAAGGTAATGCATCAACAATCGGGTACCTTCACTGGAGAATGGCCAATGGCGTCCAGAAAACCTGTTAGCTGGGAAGGCACGTGGCTGGCGTCTGCTCCAATTCCGGCTTCAAAATGGCTTTCTCCCAGGATATTCCTCTCTAGGCTGCAGGTCCTCTTCAAAATGTAACTTGCAGTTGCTCTTGGGGTGTTTGTCCTCTCTTAGCTTCTCCAGAGCAAGAGTCTGCTTTCAAGGACCATCTTCAAACTGTCTCTCATCTGCAGCTATTCTCTCAGCTTCTGTGCATTATTCAAAGTGTCCCTCTTTGCTACAGCAAGCTCACTCCTGTCTGAACTTATATAGTGCTCCAGTAAACTAATCAAGGCCCATGCTGAGTGGGCAGGGCCATGCCTCCATGGAAATTATCCAATGAAAAATCTCACCCACAGTTGAGTGATCACATCTCCACAGAAACATCCAATCAAAAGTCTCCAATCCAATCAACACCAATACTTTTCCTGCCCACATAAGACTGCATCAAAGATAACAGCATTTTGGGGGACATAATACATCCAAACCAGCACAGTATGCATTGAAAACAAGTTAAAGGTGTATCTTCTTAAATACAAAGTGACAGTCTTTGTCTTTTAACTGGGATAGTTGACCAATTTATATTTAATGTAATTACTGATACATGGGGCTTTAAAGGCTGCAATCTTACCAAGTTTTTTATTGACCTATCTGTTCTACCACCTTTTTTCTCTACTTTGGGATTTTCTTTTTCATTCCATTTTGTCTTTTAATAAGCTTTTAGTTTATAATCTTCTATTATCATGTATTACTTACTTTAGAAATTAAAATGTGCATCCTTGACTTCTAGAAGCCATTTTCTACATGTACATTTTTCTAATGTAAAGTACACATTAGTACTTTTACCACTTCCTTGGTAAATGTAAACACTTTAGACAACTTTAACTCTATTTACCCCTCTCCTCTCAATTTACGTTATTACTATGTTTTAAGTGCATACATTTTTAATGCAACAATATAATGACATTGTTTTATGCATGTTAGTATTCATTTAGATTTACCTATATATTTACCCTTTTCATTGCTTTTCATTTCTTTCTAAATCTCAAGAGTTCCTATCAGAGATCATTTCTCTCTGGCTAAGGTCTACTTTTTCCTTTGGGACAGCTAGGCTAGTGGTGCCTTAATTTTTGAAAGTTACATTATCTGAATAGGAAATTCTTAAGTTAGAAGTATTTTTTCAGTACTTTGAGGATCGTATGTTTTGGTTCCAGAGCAGTAGAGTTATTGTTTTTCATGTGAAGGTAATATATCTTTATCCTCTGAATGGATACAATTTTCTTCTTTTTGGTTTTTAGTTTTGCTGTGATGCAGTTGGTGTGGTTTTCTTTGCTTTTTTCTTGCTTGAAGTTTACAGTACTTCTGGAATCTGTGGCATGATATCTTTTATTTTAGACATCTCTTCAAGTATTACCTTGTTCTGGTCTCTCACTCCTGAACTTCTGGATTTTAAATTATACCTACCTAGAACTTTTTTTTATTCTATCCCATATTTCTTCTCTGATTTTTTCTTATTTTCTCCATTTTCCCATCACTTTGTTTCTCTGTAAAACTGATTTTTTTTTTCTGAACTTTCTTCCAATTCCTTGATTTTGTCTTCAGCTCTGTATAACCTGCTATTAAACCTATCCACTGGGTTTTTAATTTGTTACATCTTTCAGTGTTAGAATTTCAGTTCAGTTCTTTGTATTTCCATTCTTTGCTAAAATTCTTACTGATATTTTAAGTTCCTGAATATATTATTCATAGTCTTTATCTGATAATCCTTGTGGGTTCTGTTTTTATGGCCTACTGTTACTCTGGTTTTGTCAGAACTTCTCATATACCTCATTATTTTTCATGTGTGCTGGATATTGCATACAAAATACCGTGGAGGTATTCAGAGGCTCCATATAGCATTACTTTCCTCCACAGAGATTTTGTTTTGCTCCTATTTGGCAGCTAGACTAAGGGCATTAGCAGACTCTGACTTCTCAAATAAAATTAGGGCCTGTGAGTTCATATTATTTTCCATTCACTCTGACTCCCAGGGTGTTACCATTTAGGATATCAACTGAAAGCCTTAAGTGTTTAAGCCCCCAAACTCCATTTTTCTCCCTTCCCAAACTGCCCAGTTCTGTGAGCTTGTAAAAATCTCTGTTCAGCTTCTCAGCTGCTTTTGGAATAACCAGATGCCTCTAGGGGAAAGGGGATCTCAAATGCTGCAGGCATTTTTCCAACCTGTCATTTTTTCCTATATCCTGGTCTTGCAATCCTCACTGATTTGGTGGCTTTTCATGTTCTTAAACAGACGTGCTTTTTTTTTTTTTTTTTGGTCTAGCTTTTCTAGTTGTTCTTATTTTCTAGTTGTTCTTAGCAGAAGCATAATCAAATACACCTAGTTCTCCATTACCATAAGTGGAGATGATGAGCTTATTTTCATGTTAAAAAAAAAGTTCTAAATTTTATTGGATGCTCCCTGGGCCCTCCCTTACAAAACACAAAAGGTATTTACTGTACATTTGTTTAGTTTATAGATAAATGCTTGGTGCATAAATTTTCAGGCCACTGCAATAACTGATACTCAGGGGTTTGTAGCTCACAGAAGAGGAAGCCTGCTAAAGTCAAAGGCATAATTTCAGGGAAGTCAAAAGTATGTTCAAGGGAGCACAGGGAGCCCATATTAGAGCTTTCAAATATGGAGAAGGAAGAGAAGCAGAGAAACCCACTAGGAAGCTATACTAGTGGACAAAATATGAGGTGATGAGAGGCATCATAGTGTAATGTAAAGAATGTAGACATTGGAATCACAGGACTGGTCATTAAAGTTCTGTCACCTATGGCAAGTCACTTAACCTGTCTGATTCTGCTTCCTTATGTACATGACAGTCACTTTGTAGGCCTTCAATAAATACTTACCTAATGATGGAATGTTAGTAGCATCTGCTTAACTCACAGTGGTTATGCAAATCAACAACACAATAATAATGTTTCAAACACATAAATGTTGCATAATTTAAGGTGTAATAGGGATATGAAATCAAAGAGAAGTAGAAATGGACACTGATGAGGAAAGAGAAGAATGGAAAGACAGATTCCTCCAATATACTGAATCTTGGTGAATGGAAAAATATATTCAACCAAGCAAGCAGGTCAGTCAGAAGAGCAACCAATTTTGGAAATCAGGACAAGGTTTAGGGAGAAAATGGTGATTTCTTTTTCATAGTGGAAATGTCCAGCAGGCAGTTCTCTGTTACATATATTAATAAATTAGTTAATAATACATAGGTATTTTTTCTTGTGAGATTATTCTGTCTCCTTCTCAAAAAGTTATCTCCTGGCACTTTGTACTCTCATTTTTAATTAAGAAAAAATTTAAAACTGGGCCTGCTAACTGATTATTTTGATTAGGTTCCCTCTATTCTACCCAATTTATTGATAAAGTGATTATATACAGCATTGGCTGGTTTAAAGGCTGTTAGATCTTTCCAGTTTAACACTGAACTGCTATTTACATGCATCACTCTAAATAAATAGTTATTCCCTATGAGGGGACCTTAGTATATACTAGGACCTTAGTATAATCCAGGTGAACATTTTCTTTAACTCCTATTTGAATTCTATGAGACAGAATTAAATGCCTTAATGAAAACCATATGGATGATGTTTGCTTCTTCCACATTTTAAATGTATATGCCTTTCATTTAGACTCTAAAATTCAAGGTAGTTTCTATTCTTTTTCAAATCCTTAGCCATTTTTCCGGGTATTTTTTTTTAAAATTAAATTGCAATGGACACTCAACTTTGGCAGTAGCTTTATCTTGTGCACTAAGAATTTGTCTCACAAAGTTTAATTTTCAGTGGACTGTGGTAGTATTTTACTGAATCTGTCTGGGGACTTTACATTACCAATAACATCCAGGATCCTTGTTATCTTTAGACAAAAAGTGCTTCATCCACCTTTGAAAAGCTAATTTGGGAGTTTAGAATAAACTTTCCTCTTGTATTAACTTTTCTCCACCTCATTTTAATCTAGTTTCCCCTATTCCTATGTGAATAGAATTTTGAGTTATATACAGCTATTTGCCTTTCTTGTTTTTTGCCCATCACAATTTTTTTTTCTATTTAGCACCCTTCCTGGGCTCCTAATTAAAATAAAATTTTTAATGAATAAGCATCCTCCTTTATCCAGTAGTCAGACTTTGGCTTCTCAGCTTTGAGGAAACTGAAAACGGGAAAAATGGAGCAGCAAGGAAAAAATGTGTTGTAAGCGTTATGTTGTAGAAAAAAATATTTATCTGTTCTTGAGGAATTAAGTGTTTTATAAAAGTGAATTCTCTATGTAACTGAAACTTCAATTATCCATCATGATCAGTAAGTCAGTTCAGTTTAAAGGGCCCTATTTATCATCAGTGATGTGCTATTAAATGTTTAACAACCAGCTCTCTAGATAAAACAAAGTTCTGTTTAGTGGACTTTGCAAAATTCCCTGGGGTAAATACTCACACTATGGTTGATTTTTTTTAAGTTACCAACAGGACATCATTAGAACACAAAATTAGAAAGAGTAAACAGTAGAAACCATTAAATACTTCTACCATACAGGAACAATAACCAGAAAAGCACACAAGCGTAAAATGCAGTGAAATAACTAGTAAGTGATGAGTTTTGAGTATTATATATTGGTTTTTGTCAGTTTATATAATCAATTTTTAATAATAGCCATGTTAACAACTGGCCAACAAAATTCCTTAAAAATTTTAATTGGCATCTGTGAGCCAGTATATACAGCTCTAGCACACTACTATTCATATTCTTAGTCCTAGAAGTAACTTTGGGCCTAGCCAATAGGAATTGAGATGGTTCTGCCAGCTGATTTAAAAAAAAAACAAAAAACATTTTACTACTCAGATTTATATAGCTATCCCTTAAATTCTGCAATCTCAAATAGTAAAGCCCTTCATGTCTTTTTTTTTCTTCCCTCAATTTCAACCAATTTATTAGAAATGTCACCCAAGTGCCAGGGGTTATTCAGTACCTGAAATCTAAACCTCTCTGGGCTCAAGGAAATGTCTGGCTCAGATTTCTTTTCTTTTTCAACTTAATTTTTTTTTCTAACACTGATTGTGAGATATACATAAATAGTTCATCAAAACTTCAGTTGTCTCTGGGTAAAAATGCAATGTTCACATTTTGGGAACACTGGGAAAAATTAAGATTTTATCAGGACCCACATACTTGGTTTGGGGGACTCCAGTTCTTCGGGGTTCTGGGTTTTTTGGATTTTTGTAGGACCAGATATGGACATCTGGTAATCTCTGAAGCTGTTTTCATTTTTGTGCTCTTAGAATAATTTGATGTAATGGAATTTATCAACTCAAGATTCATAACTTTAAATTCATCTATCTTTACTCTGTGATGTAACACTCAAACTGTTTTACTTCAATGTGTAAATGTGTATACTGCCTTTTATTTTTTTTATTATGTTATATGGGAAATAATATAATAAAAAAAGTTATAACTTTCCAAGTGCAATTTAACATGTAGAGAGCAAATTTCAAAGAATGTCATGTGTAACAGTTCCACAGTTTCAGTTATTTCCTTATTGTGAAATATAACATATGCAAAAAGGTAATAACTTTCAAAATACAATTTAACAAACAGTTATATAGGAAATTTCCAAAAATGTTATGACTCATAGTACTATAGTTTCAGTTATTTCCTTATTGTGAAATATCATATACAAAAAAGTGTTAAATTTCAAATTACAATTTAACAAGTAGTTATAGAGCAAATTTCAAAGAATTCTACGGGTTACAGTTCCACCATTTCAGTTCTTTCCTTCGAGCAATTCTAATACCCTAGCAACTAAGAAAAAGAAAATTATATATTCAGTATTTACAATCCTTTGTTAAATTCCATCTTGTCTGTTACTACCCCTTCCTCCGTGTAATCGCTTTTCTGATCTTCAGGGATGTCTACGCAGTGACCATCCTAACTTGTTCATGTTGAAAAGAGGTGTCAACATTATGGGAAAAGGGGACACATTTGGTTTATATTCTTTAAGAGGCTATTGCCTCTGGGTCTTGGGACTTAGCTGGCATAGGAGCTCTCTGGAGGATTTAAGTTTCTGAAGAATAAACTTAGTGAGTGAAACTTTTTATAGAGTCTCAGGTAGGGATCTGTTATTCACCGTGTCCACATTGCCAGGAAAACTCATTCATGGGGGGGGGGGGGGTCCTGTCCCACATCAGAGGGAGGGTGATGGATTTATTTGCAGAGTTAGGCTTAGAGAGAGAAAGTCCCGATTTGAGCAATGAAAGAGGTTCTCTGGAGGTGACTCCTAGGCATATATATAGGTGGGTTTAGCCTCCCTTTTTTTTAATGCATTTTTTCATTGTGAACTTTAACATATACACATAACAGTGATAACCTTCAAAGCATGATTCAACAAGTAGAAAACAAATTTCAAAGAATATCATTGGACACAGTTCCACAACTTCAGCTATTTCCATTGCTGTAAAATATAACATGCATACAGAAAGGTGTTAACTTTTGATGTACAGATCAACAAGCAGCTATACAGGTAATTTCAAAAATTGTTATGGGTTACAGTTCCACAGTTTCAATTTTTTCATTATGAAATTGAGGGTATATACGGAAAGGTGAAGACTTTCAAAGCCCAATTCAAAATATACCTATATTTATACAAAGTTTCAGTATTCGTAGACCTTTGTTAAATCTTGTTTGTTGCTACCCCTTCCTCTCACTTAATCTCTTTCTCTATCTTCAGGGGTGTCTAGACACTGAGCACCCTAACTTGTTCATACTGAAAGGGGGTGTTGACAGTACGGGGAAGGGGGATGCATCTGATTGTTGTTCTTAAAGAGGCTCTTGCCTCTGGGTTTTAGGACTTGTCTGGCATAGGAGCACTCTGGTGGATTTAAGTTTCTGAGACATAAACCTTAGCGAGTGAATATTTTATATAATCTCAGGTAGGGACCTAGGTATTTGGAGACTACTTTTGGTAAGGGCATGGCATACTGTGGCCATTTGTGAACAGGAAGATAGGGAAGTTGATCTTAAACTCAGGAGTTCCCAATGAATTACCCTAACGAGCTGCAGTAGGCAGAATAATGTCCCCCACTCCTAAGATATCCACATCCCAGTCCCTGGAAGCTGTGAACATGTAATGTTCATGGGAAGGGGGAATTAAAGTTTCAAATGGAATTAAGGTTGCTAACCACCCGGCCTTGAGATGGGGAGATTACCAATGGTGGATAATCTGGTAGGCCCACTTAATCACCAAAACCCTTTTAAGTGGAAGAGGGATGCAAAAAGAATGTGTCAGAGTGATGCAATGTTAGGAAGAGTTAACCAGCCACTTTGAAGACTTTCAAAGTACAATTCAAAATATACATATATTTATACAAAGTTTCAGTATTCATAGACCTTTGTTAAATCTTGCCTTGTTTATTGCCCCCCTTCCTCTAAATCTCTTTCTCCATCTTCAGGGGTATCTAGACAGTGAACACCCTAACTTGTTCATATATAAAGGGGGCGTTGACAGTATGGGGAATCGCACTACATCAGTTAACCAGTTGGCTTTGAAGATGGAAAGGGGACAACAGCCAAGGAATGCAGGCAGCCTCTAGAAACTAGAAAGGGTAAGATTCTTCCATAGTCTCCAGAAAGGAATAAAGTGCTCCCAACACCTTGATTTAGTGCAGTGAGACCAATTTCAGACTAACCTCCAGAACTATAAATTGTGTTTTAAGCCACTATGTTTGTGATAATTTGTTTCAACAGCATTAAGAAACTACTACAATAGCCATTTCTAGTTTTTCTTTAAAATATAGTTGAATTTCGTGACTTTTTTATTGAGAAAGGGGTGGGAGGTTGGTGGTGGTGGTAGCAAGGAAACCAGGATACAATGATAGCTCCCTCTTTCCCCATTTTAACTACTTTCTCACTGACCTTCATATTGTCAGCTGCTTGCTTATAATCATACATAAATACTAAAGTTCTATTACCAGAAACAAAAGCCCTTACGAAAGCTTAATAGGAAACATGTTTGCTTTAGGGATAAAACTATACAGGGGTAAAAAAGGTAGACTATGAGATTATCTTTTTCCATAGTGAGCAGGGGAGAAGAGAAATCTTGTTGGTTCCTGTTAGGAAGTAATTGGTAGCAACAGTGGAGAGGACCGTGGGTGGATCAGTTTGGCATTCACAAAAGAGAAGCCAGAGCCAATTTACACAGTGACAATTGAGAAAGTTAAATTTACAGATTTCTTGATCACTGTGGTAGGCTGAATTATGTATTGTAATTTTTGAATGCTCTTAATCTTAATCTGTGTCTCCATGGGTATGAACCTATTGTAAATAGGACCTTTTCAAGATGTTATATTTGGTTAAGTTGTGGTCCAACTGAATGTGAGTGGGTCTTAATCCAATTACTGGAAGCCTTATAAAGAGAAGGCCATAGGGAGGAACCAGAAGCAGGAAATCAGTGCAACCCAGAAGAGAAAGGAGAGGACACCTGATGTGTCAGTAAAGCCAAGAAACCCTTGGAGGAAGCAAGTCTCTGAGCCTCCGAAGCTGTGAGACCATAAATTCCTATTGTTTAAGCCAACCAATTGTGTGGTATTTATCATGGAAGCCTGGAAACTCAAACACTCACCAATCTCCAACTTTTTAAAGCTTTCATCCAACCATTCAACATGAATTTACCCTCAGTCCAATCCTTCCCACTCAACTTCAGTACCTGCCCTAAGCCATAAGAAGTAACTCCTGTTGTTTGAAGCTGAGAATTTCTGCTAACATACTAAGAAGGCAGGATGAAGGACTAAACTCTTTTTTTGATGAGCAGAAGGGTAAATGGTTTCTGCTATATCAAGTTGGAACATAACACTTACAGGGATGGTAGATTTAAATAAGTCTTTGTGGAGTGACCTGGAGACCTTTTCTATAGGACATTATGTTCTAAGTTCCAAACAGGAATGAACCTTAAAATGCACTTAAAACCCTTTAAAGGCTTTCTTCTTTTACTTTTACTTAGAACCAGGTTTATTAAGTTATTTGCCCTATCTCCCTAGCATTTCTTGACTGTGCACTTAAGAGTCAAGTGTTCTAGTTTGCTAATGCTGCCAGAATGCAAAACACCAGAGATGGATTGGCTTTTATAAAAGGGGGTTTATCTGGTTTCACAGTTACAGTATTAAGGCCATAAAGTGTCCAAGGTAACACACCAGCAATTGGGCACCTTCACTGGAGGATGGCCAATGGTGTCCGGAAAACCTCTGTTAGCTGGGAAGGCACATGGCTGGCATATGCTCCAAAGTTCTGGTTTCAAAATGGCTTTCTCCCAGAACATTCCTCTCTGGCTGCAGTTCCTCAAAAATGTCACTCTTAGTTGCACTTGGGGTATTTGTCCTCTCTTAACTTCTCTGGAGCAAAAGTCTGATTTCAATGGCCATTTTCAAACTGTCTCTCATCTGCAGCTACTCTCTCAGCTTCTGTATATTCTTCAAAGTATCCCTCTTGGCTTTGGCTCCTATTCAAAATGTCACTCACAGCTACACTGAGTTCCCTTTGTTTGTCAGCTCATTTATATGGCTCCAGTGATTTAATTTAGACCCATCCTGAGTGGGTGGGGTAACACTTCCATGGAAATTGTCCAATCAGAGTCATCACCCACAGCTGGGTGGGGCGCATCTCCACCGAAACACTCAGAGAATTACAATCTAATCAACACTGATACTCTGCCCACACAAGATTACATCAAAGATAATGGCATTTTGGGGGACATAATACATTCAAACCGGCACAGTCAGACTCAACAAATTCTACTTTAGGTATATGACAAAAGGATTTTTATAACCTCTACATCAGTTTGGGAAACAATGAATTCTTTAAATTCTCTAAAGAACTGTTTTTTTTCATTTTGTGATTTCAGAAATCTATAATAATAAATGTAAGCATAATCCAGATCACCTCGATTCCCACCTATAACTAAGCACTGCCATGTGATTTCAGATTCTGTATTGTGTTTAGGCTTATGATCTTGTTTTGGCACCACATAACTTTGCCTTAGGCAAATTAGAACAGAAATAGGTAATATAATGCTTCTCTCTGGTTATGTGAAAGCCAACTGACATCAAAGAATGAACAAAAGTTTCCCAAAGATTCTAGTACAGAAAAGTGGTAGGGGAATTGAATCATGTGAAACCTGTTCCAAGTTCCAAACAGAAATGAACCTTAGTTTATTAGTATAGCCATGCTAAATTTTAAAAAGCCTAAATTGTGGCAGTTAGTTCTACATTTATCTTGCAAGACGCAATCTGATTTACCAAAAAAAAAAAAAAAAAGTAGCACATTGATATTAATTTTATTAACTTTTGTTCTTCCATATTTAAGACATAAATTTTAGTTTCATAGAACTTTAAGGGTTAAGAACATATAGAATTCAGACCAAGTATTACATTTTTTCAAGTATTACATTTTATGTAATTTTTATTAGAATATTATTCTCTTTTATTGTAATGTTTTATATATTTATATATATGGTTTTAAGAATATCCTAATAAAAAAACCTGAAGGAGATCCTTCAGAATTCTACCAAGTGTGTTTACTCCCATCCCACCCCTTTAAGAAAAAAATCTGAACTCATTAACATAGCGTGTTAAGGCCCTCAGGATCTTCAACTTCATTTCATCTCTTTGGCTCCTCTCACACACACTACACTGCAGCCACAGTACTTTCCAGTTCATCTTCTCTTCCCTTTCTTTCATTTGTTTTACAACTTATTTCCTCAAAGAAACTTTTCCTGACTATCCCAGCTAAGTTACGTGTTTTAATATTGCTCTGCACAAACATTTATGTCATTGAACACAGTATGGTGATTGTCTGATCCATATTGGTCTCTCCCCAATTAAGTTTCTTGAAGGTGATGGCTGGGTCTTTTATCTATGTATCTTTGGCACCTAGCAGAGTGCCTACCACATAATAAGGCATTTCATAATTTTAAAATAAATGAGCATTTAGGAAAATGGCAGTGATTCTATCAATAGATCTGTATTATCTTAACATTCTTTGGCTAAAACATGAAAATCCCCACTTAGCCTAGTAACTGACTGACACACTCTTTGTCCTGCCTCGCCCTACATCAAAAGTCCTATATTACAAAGGATGCTTTTAAAAACTGTTGTTTGTAAATAAGCAGGCTTTTTGGAAGGCAGAATGTATTACTATACGTGAACAATGTTATAGTGATTAGATTTTAGGTTAGCAAGTACAAAAAGCCAATTAAGTTATGTGTAACTGAACCACCAGAATGGTGCTAGCCTGAATTACGTACTCTAGAGTAGGTGATCCTGTTATGTTTAACAGGACAAAGTAGAAAGTTTTCTCCTCAATCCCAATTCACAGTGCTTACCCCAAGAACAGTTAAGTTTGCCTTTGGCATTTTCCTCCCCACTTCTTTCTGTACACCTCTCCATCTGGCCTCCAATGTCCTCATCTTGCCTTTCGCCCCTAATGACAGCCCTATCCAAGTCAGAGGCAGGCATTGTTCCCTACCCCTAAAATGTTCCAGAGTAATCTTCCCCTTTTCTCCATCAGTGCAAAACAGTAAAAAAGGAAAACAAGAAAAAGCTAAATTCACATCAATCTATGAATGTCTAATATCTTAACTCTCTTGGGGTTTTCTGTCTGCATTTTTTCTAAGATGGGAAATCCTTATCATACTATTCTCTTACCAGCTATATACAGGAAAGCCCAATTCCACCTATAATACATATTCACTAACTTTGAGATTTGATACTTGATATGCTTTGCTGTAGGGGTATCTCTGAAATTGTCACACATCTTCAACACCAAAAGAGCCAAATTCTTTGAATGTGTATTTTTTTTAAGATGTAGTGGAAAGTTTAATAAGTTTCATTCCTTCTTTTAGTGCCATGTGGGTGCCATGTGGTAAATTACAGCTTCTGTGCCAACAAAAAAATCTTCAATGGCTACTAGATAGTATGTATTAAAAATTAAGTCTCATATAAGTAGCTCCAGTAAGCCACTTACATACTGTATAGGTCTGATCCTTTAGAACCATTATGTACAGCATTCCCATAGTCCTAACTTAATGTTCTTTAATGAAATAAGTAAGCTTATTATGATTATCTTACTAAAGAATTCTCACATAGGTATTTAAATGATCAAACCCAATATTGTTATAAAAGCAATCATTCCTGATCTAAATTACACCCTAGCTCCTTTCACTTTAGATTTTTATATCTTACTGAAGCAAGAAATATTATGATTATGTTAAGGAAGTAATCTGAATTGGAATTCCTTATTTGTAGTTAAGTATCTACCAAATCCTTATCTAGAATGTTTTCCCCTACTTTCAACTTACTTGATTTCATTTTGAAATTTTAAAGAAATTTTTCTATACTATGAGTGTGCCAAAATTGGATATATTCTTCTATTTCTGGTCATGATTATGAACATTTATTTTCAATGAAATACAATGCTATTTAAGTTAGTTTTTAATCACTGTTTTACCAAACAAATAATATTGATGAAAATACCTCTAAATTTAAGACTGACAGCAAGTGTTTATTATCATATTAAAATCAAATCTAAATTACAATATTGTTTCTACTGAAGGAAAAAACGCTTACTGGCTGTAAATTTTCCACATTTGTCAGTGTGAAATCAGTGCTGTACCTGATTTATCACCAGTAACGTGAAGTACTATGAGATACTTAAAATATTTACTAATAAGCTTCCAGACTGATTTCACATTTCAATTCTAACATTTTTTCACACATTTTTTTAATTATTAAATTTAACGTATATACATAACAGTGATAACTTTCAAGGTACGATTTAACAAGTACTAACATTATTTTCAAAATAACATCTATATCAAAATAATTCACATACCAGAAATTTCAACATTTTAAAGTGCACAATTCAGTGATTTTTAAAGTACATTCACAGAGATATGCAAACATTATCATTGTCTAATTTTAGAACATTTCATCATCACCAAAAGAAACACCATACACATTAGCAGTCACTCCCCATTCCCACTGCCCTCCTGTCCCTGGCAACCAGTAATCTCCTTTCTGGATTTGCCTATTCTGGTCATTTCATATAAATGCAATCATACAGTACGTGGCCTTTTGTGCCTGGCTTCTTTCATTTAGCACAATGTTTTCAAGGTTCATCTATGTAATAGCAGGTTATTAGTATTTTGTTCCTTCTTGATGAATAATATTCCACCATATAGGAATATCACATTTTGTTTATGCATTTATCAACTGATGGACATTTGGGTTGTTTCCACTTTTTGACTATTATGAATAGCATTGCTCTGAACATTTGTAAATATAAGGTTTCTGTGTGGACAAATGTTCTCATTTATTTTTAGGTCAAAGATTTGTGAATGGTTAATTACATGACAAATTTAAAGTCAAAATGATGTTCTTAGCATGAAATAAAGTACACTTCCCTAAACCACATTAATTTGGCTTGATCATAAAAATGATACTCTGAACCAGTAAGGGACAAAAACTGGTTTGATTTTTATGTAAATAATATGAAGTAACATTTTGCTGACTTGAGCTCCAAATAACCTATTGCAAGCATAATATGTAAACTTGCATTCTTGAATGTTAAACCTGGAACACAGTATTTAAAATTTAATTAAATTTTAAGATGTCATAAACTGTATTAGAGTGAGTGTCCCTGGTAAGCTATAAAAAAACTGTGACAAAATTATAAGTATCTGAAAATATAGAGCAATATTAATAACATAAGCATATATACTAATCTATGTTAATTATATTTATTCACACATTTTAATTAACTTCTGTTCATAAGTTATTATAAAAATGTATATTCACATACTAGAATCCTGATACATCACTATTCAGGTTAGTTATTTTACTACCATTTTTATATACTTTTCCTGAGTCTTTGTATTTTTCTCATGTTTTATGCCAACTCATGCAAGAAAATCTTACCTAATATAATCAGAAAGTTTTTAAAAGCTTTAATATAATATTCATTAAGAAGGGTTTGGGGTTTCTTTGCTCATTATGTTTTCAACATGTTCTATACCTTTTTTTAAATAACTGAAAGTAAATGTTTCTTACAACATATTTTTTTCTTCTTACAATATTTAAAACCAGAATATTTTATTTTTTAGCAGATCCCAAACTGCAATATAAAACACATGATTATTTTCCTTTCTTCAGACGGAAGCATTTCTACAATTCAATCTGTAGAATTACATATCCAATTCAATTACAAATCAATTTCTGTAATTCAACCAGGTCAAATGAAAGTCAGTTTTAACTTTATGTGCACCTGTAAAGTAGAATTTCTATAATACTAAATATGTGAATAGAGTTTAAATGGTGCCTTATCTTAGACATCAAAATGCTTTTGGGCTAAATTTCCTTTAACTTTTATCTTAGCAAAATGTGAGTAAAAATATTAATCTGATAGTGCAAATATGAACAACCAAATAAACAGAAAGCCTGATCAACCAATAAATTCACTTCAGTGCCAAACGAAAATGAATTTGGGATTAAAAAATCATTTTTCTTCTTTAAGCATGGATAATCTAGCACTCTGTATATTAGGATTTATTTACATCATTTCTTGTATACGGTCTTGATAGTGGTCAATGCAAAAGATACAGTGGCACTATCAAAAAATAAAACGGACTAATGCAAACTATGATTTCAGATGGAGGGCAAGAAAAGGTATGAACGGATTTCTTCATCTTCTAGGCAAAACTTCAAAACAATTTCTGTGAAACAAAACTACTTTTCAATCCCAACTCATTTAAAAGTGGTGCTGTATATAATCAATTCCACTGCAAAGGAAGAATTTGGAAAATTCCTTTTAGTCACTGAGTGGGATTTTATTTGGAATACTAAGGAGTACATAAACATTTACTTAAATCTCTGAGCACCACAGATGTGGCCTCTATCTCTAAGCCCACTTGGCAGATGAACTCACTACCCTTCCCCATATGTGGGACGTGACACCCAGGGGTTCAAATCTTACTGGCAACGCGGGAAATGACTCCTGGAGATTAGCCTGGACCCAGCACTGTGGGATTGAGGATTTTCTTGACCAAAAGGGGGAAGAGAGATGAAACAAAATAAGGTTCCAGTGGCTGAGAGATTTCAAATGGAGCCAAGAGGTCACTCTGGAGGGTATTCTTATGCTCTATATAGATACCACCTTTTAGTTTTTGGTGTGTTGGAATGGCTAGGGGGAAATACCTGAATCTGTCAAACTGCAACCCAGTGACCTTGATTCTTGAAGACAACTGTATAACTATGTAGCGTGCATAGTGTAACTGTGTGATTGTGAAAACCTTGTGGCTCTCACTCCCTTTATCCAGTGTATGGACAGATGAGTGGAAAAACGGGGACAAACATTAGATGAAGAATAGGGTGGGATGGAGGGGATGGAACATTTTGGGTGTTCTTTTTTGCTTTTATTTTTATTTTGGAGTAAGAAAAAGGTTCAAAAATTGATTCTGGTGACGAACGCACAACTATATAATGGTGCTGTGAATAACTGTACACTGTGGATGACTGTAGGGTATGTGAATATATCTCAATAAAACTCTATTAAAAAAAATCAGTCTTTTGAGCCACAAAGTAAATCTAAATTAATTTCAAAAAGAAGACACCTCAAAGGATATATTCCCTTAAAACTTGGAATTAAAACTAGAAATTAAAAAAAAGGGGGGGGGGGGCGGGAGAAAAGCCCCAGAGAAGCCAATCTGTATTACCCTAATATAAATGTTTCATTATGAAAGTATAATGGAACAGATTAATGCTCCAATTAACATTTATTCTAAAAAGGGCTCCTGAAGAAGTAAAACAAATAGAAGAAATAAGTCAAATAAAACTAGATTCAGATGGCATTTAAAATAGAAATGTAAAACATTCTACTCTTCTACTTTCTAAATTAAGAGGCAATATGAAACTTCAATAAATATTTAGTAGTTAACTGCATGGGTTCAAATTCTACTTTGGCCACTTATTAGCTGTGACCTTGGGGGATCACTCTCTAACTCAATCTATGTGGGTCAATTTATTTGGGGGTGGGTGTTAACAAGCACAGTACCTTGTACGTGGTACGTGTTCAATTCATATTACCTGTATTTAAATTACTACACATTTGTTTCACCTTATAGCCAGTTATTTTCTTACTGGTTACTAATAACTTACATTTATAAGAATTGTAGAGTCTACAGTGTCCTTTCACACATGACATTTGAACCACACCATAACCCTTTGAGAAAGGACACCTATTATTATGCCTGGTTTAGTGTTGAAGAAACAAGACTCTGAAGATAAGTAACCGGATGAAGGTCACATACTGGGAAGCAACGGAGCAAGAACTCAAACCTGGGTTTTTTCTCTCAAACCCCATGCCTAATCCTGTGCTTTTACTGTATTATGCTGGCTAGGAGAGAGGAAAACAAAAGAAAGATTATTCAAAGAGGGAGGCAGGGGCTAAAGTGCCCAGAAACCCATGGGGTGAGCACTTTAGTGCCTTGCTACTCACAAGGCCGTCCTAGGACTAGAATAATCTATATCATTCGGCAGCTTGTATTACCAGGGCTCCAACCACAGCCTACTTAAAAAAAAAAAAAAAAAAAGGAAAAAAGAAAAGCCCCAGACAAGCCAACCTGTATTACCCTAATCTAAACAAGTTGCAGTATGAAAGTATAATGGAACACATTAATGCTCCAATTAATATTTATTCTAAAAAGGGCTCCTGAAGAAGTAAAGCAAAATCAAAGTGTGCATTTTGAACAAAATCTTCAGGTGATTCGTATGGACAGTAGGGTTTGAGAAGCACTATTTCACTAATTGCTCTAGAGACACTACAGTCACTTGAACAGCATGTACTAGACCCATTTATCACAGCCCAGTAACGTATACTTTCTGTAACGGTAAACGGCTTGATGCTTCCCTTTTTGAAAATTAAGGATATTTTAAACACAGGTCATTTTTCCAAGAGATTCTTAAGTACTTCCACTTCGGTAATGTGGATTCATTACGGAATGTCAGAAAACATTCAATTCCTTTCCCGCCTCTAAATTCATTTCAAAAATTAATGCTTTACTATCCTTTGCCCGAAGGCAACAATGCACAGCAAAATCACCCTCACCAAGCTTTACCCCGGCAGATTACAACACGCCAATCCTATCCTTTTATTTCCCCTCGGGATATTCCAGTAAATATTGAACTTTTCTGACCCAACACTACCAGATTTCTTTACTGGATTTCGCCCCTTTCTGGCTCCAGCAACTGAAACATAACAAGAGGAAAAGCATTACGTTATTAAACCCGTTGTCACAACTAAACTGCAGTGACGGTGGCCGCTGATTATAGAGATATACTGTGGGCAAGAAAGCCCACCCTATCTCCTTGTCTTCCACCCGATTCACAGTTGACCGTGATTCAGAGGCTGCTCTAAACGTGGCCACCGATCTATGGGCCTACTCTTCAGTACTGATCATCTAGGATCAGACAAGCAGCAGTTTTCAGCACGTGGGAGCGCTGATCATCATTCAGCTTGTTTCTATTTTAATTTACCATTCCCATTTGGAAAGGTGCCTCCTCCCACTAGTTAACCGGCCCAGACTAGCGGGCGAGTAAATACTGCTCACCTGCTCAACCGGAAACCTCAAAATCTTGTCTACCTCGACTAAAGGTACCTAGTAATTAATTCATGGTACCTCCCACCGCACATTCAGGATTGGGCGCGTGAGCAAGAGGGATGTGTCGGCGCGCTGTTTTACCAGGCTGGGGAATTCCATTTCCTCTCCCTCCCACCAGCATCAGCATTTCAGGGCGGTGCTTCCCCGCCCGTGCCCCATTGCTTCTCGCGAGAATTTGTGGGTTTGGGGGCGGACTCCTGTCAGGAAGAGAACACAAAACTATCCTTAAGTCGCCGCGGAGCTACAGTTCCTGTTAGCCGGCCACGAAGTTATCGCGAGATTCGCCTCAATAACAAGTGAGGAAACTGGGGGATCCTGCTGGGAGGGGCAATGGGGATCGACCGCGCAGCCGCCGCTTCTGTTACCTTCCTCCCATGGTCTCCTTCCGGTTCTCGATGCTTCTCTCAGTCTAAGGGTTTCCGCTGCTCGTCTACCCTTCCCCCACCTCATGACCCGCCTCCGGCCCCCGCCCTTCCAGTCCAACCTCCGATCCATTTAGTAAAAAGGTGCTGTTCGGCAAAGGAGAAAGAATAGGGGGTGGCACAGATACAGTCGGCCCTGGACGTGCGAAGTAAACCGTCCTCCTTCACTCTTACATTCATCCTGTGCTTGGGACGGCGGCGTTGGCGGACTGATACGCGGCGGTGAAGAGGCAGGAGGAGGGGGGAGGGGCGGAGCGTGGCAGCTGGCAGTAGTTCCGTCAGAGCGGACATCTTGTGGCTGTGTCGTGCGCGTGAGCCCCGTAGGGCCGGGGAGGCACCAGCTGCCGCGCGGGGAGGAGGCCGAGGCCGCAGCTTGAGGGAGGCCCCGGCCCCTCTGTACGCGTGGGTGTGGACGGCTAGGGGAAGGGAAGGGAGGCCGGCCCACTGGCCGGCCTGGTAAGAGGGGCAATACGGGTCTGGGTTGAGTTGAGTGACCAGCCGGTTGACTTGGGTGGGGTGGGAAGGCTGAAGAAGCCGGGGCCTCTCCTGCTTAAGTGGGAGGGGGAATGGGCGCGTACTCGCGCCTAAGCTGGAGCCTTAGGGGCAGCGCGGGCGCGTGGTGTCGGTGGCTGGGCGGGCGCGCGCGGGAGCGCGCTGGAAGGCGGAGAGTACGGTGGCGTCAGGGGCGACTCAGAATAGCCCTAGCTGCGGGGACAGCAACACACATCAAGCCTCTCTTCCTTTATTTCTTTCTTCTCCCCGGCTGCACCTTTGAGCAGAAACCGAAAGAATCCTGGCATTAGTCCGGAGTTTCCTGGTCCCCCCTCCCCTCTTGCCTTTCTTTGCCCTAGTGACGCCGGCATAGCGCCGACTAGGCCCCGGCTCCTCCTCTGTTGGGTTCGGGACCCTGCCCCGCACCCACTCCTTTCTTTTACGCCTCTTCCTCTCCCACTGGGTCTCTTCCTCTCGAGAGGCCGGGAAGTCAAACTTGTAGTCACTCCCCTGCGCTTCCCGTCACCCTCGTCCCCATTTCGGGCCGAAGCACGGCATAGAGGCTGTTGGTGGCTCTGCCACCCCACCCACCCCGGATCGCGACCGTTTTAAGGGACCTGGATTCATCAGGGTCTCTTCAGGGCCTGTGCGAGTGCTGATCTGCTCCGTTTTTGCAAAAGGCGCCTGTGTCTGGCAGAACCGGTGTGAGACGAAGATACAATCCTTCCCCGCAACCCTGATAATCAAGAGTTTTGGCCGGACCTTTGAGCGCACACCGAGATAGTGCGGAGCCAGACGAAAACCACAGACTATGGCGCTGAAACGGATTAATAAGGTAACCCGTGGGGCTGACGGGAATGAGGTTATGGGAGGAAAGCGTGGGGGTGGGGGGGGAGTAAAATTCTGAAAATAATTATCTTTGGGTCACTTTTTCCAGTGGGGGATGGGGGACGTGGATATACATTATGAAAAAATGAATTTTAAACCTAGGGAACAGAACACTTGTGAGAAGTGAGATGTTATCCTGAGTATGTTTCAGTGGAATCGGTAGAAATTAGAGGTGGGGGAGAATGTAGCTGCCCTTTTATTTAAGGCGCCTTGATTTTATAGTTCTTAAGGGTCAGTCCTGTTTGTGGATCGGAATTGTCGAGAGACGCTCTGGTTTATGTCATGGCGTTTTCCTTTCTTGGTACTTGAGAACTTTGAGTTGTAAGATCAAAGCTCTAGGTTTTCTAGAGGGAAGAAAGGTAGGAAATTCGGAAAACATCACAGAAATCTGGCGGTCTCGAACTTGCACTTTGAGGATCGGGGTACAATGTTCTTGCCAGCGGAAAGGGGGAATGATCCATCCAGAAATTCTGTCATCGACCCTGGGCAGGTTACACAAGAATAAGTGGGTTGGGAGGAGATGGGCTGACACAATGTTGCCGCTTCCTATGTTTTGTAGCGTCAGCTTTTCACCCAAAGATGTATATCAGAGAGACACTGGAAACTGATGTAAAAGCCCTCTGGAAGCTCCCTTTTTCTTTTGACCGGGGGGTGGGGTGGGGGGAGAGTGATAAGGTGAGCTAACGTCAGTACGGGATAACCAGGAGTACCCATTTTTTGCCTCGGTCCATTTAATAACACCCTCGAGGAAGATTGTTTTGCTGCTTAGTACGTAGTTTGACAGTAAATGATCGATCTAAGTTGAAAAAGAAACTAGGGTTTTTCGAGGCTGGGGGGTTGAGCGGAGCCTCCACCTCCGGTTGTTTAGTCTCATTTTCTTGCTCTAACTTCTATCCCGCATTTTAAGATGGCGGCTGCTTTAACTGGTTCAGGCCCTTTCCGGCATCTCCTTTCATAATAATGTGAAATAATATTCTATGTTAAATGTTAGTTTTTGCATCAGGTTGTACGCTCTTCTAAGACCCTTTTCTCGAGATGTATTTAAATTCAAACTCGGACTATATTTCCCGTTTTTCTAAGTTGTGTATGTGTGGTATGTTTGGTTCTTGCACAATCGAGGAGGGTGGAGTATTTACAGCTAACTTGAAAAAAATGTCATGGAATAAATTCAGACTTACCAGAAACTAGGGGAACGGAAGAGGTTGTACGTTAGAATTTGATTTTTATAGGTTACTTTTTAAACAGTTCTGTCTGGAAGGAATGGCAAGGACTTTAAAAGCAGACCTGATGCTTGCTTAATTTTGCAACTTTAAATGAGTGTGATTTGGGGAGTTATTTGGCAAAACTGAGATTTTATGGAAGAAGGAGGTTTAGATATTCACTCTTGAAATATTGATGCTGAAATCTTGAATTTGTGTTAGGCCATCGTTGGCATTGTCACTGTGGGTCTATACAAAATATGAACTTAAATCTTTGCCTTTTTGAGACGTGGAAATGGAGAGGAAGAAAAACTTTTAAGAGTTAAGGCAAAGTGGAAAGGATTAAACACCCCTTTCTGTGACCATTTTGAAGCCAGCAACACATTGAAGAAGCACAGTTGAAATATTTTATACCATGGTTAATACAAAGAACCTAACATTCAGTACAAATCATCTTTAGGCCACTAAGATGTAGAATAATTTCAAATCCATAACTTTTTATGCATGTGGAACAGAACACTTAAAGGAAGGTCTCATTGATTTTTTCTTCTTCTTTTACAGGTAACACCCAGCTGCTGTGATACCACTTTAATGATATAAAAGCTCTAGAGAGGCCACATAACATAATGGTTAAGGCTGTGAATGTTGGTGTAGAAATGCTCCTTAGAATTCTCTAATAGTTCAGTATGTACCAGGCACTGTTTTAGATGCCAGGTATACAGCACTGCTGCAGTGACCAAAACAAATTTTAAATCTCTAGGGTTTTTTATTTATTTATTTTTTTTTTGAAGTAAATGGGGTAGTAAGTAGTTTGAACTATTGTTTTAATATCGCTATTTAATTCTGAAAAGCTTTTGTAAGAAAGAACATTGACTTTGCTCTAGTACTCTCAGTTAATACCAGATTGTCTTCTGTTGTAAATATTTTGAGGATTTATATGTTATAGAGACGTGGAACAATAACGTTTTCCACATTGGAAAAAACAGTGTTTATTTGAGACATTAATGATTCAACCTATCGACAGTTTTTGACATGTGCTTGTGGTTTGGTTTTCAGCTGTTGTTAGGGTCAGAATTACATTGGGAAGCTTTTTCAAGTATACTCCAGATCCAAACAGAATTTACTGAGTGGATAATTCTGGGGGGTGGGAGGGTGGGGGGATGTGTGCTCTTTATTTTCGGCACCTGTGTTCTAAAAATATAGGGTCAAGTAGGCATTGATGTCAGTATGGTATTTCTTGTGTCCTGTACCAGTTTATTCCCAATTCCTTCTTGTCTGAAGGCCCCAAATTTCATATAAGTTATGTCAGTATTCCTCACTAATGTTTCATTGAAATGATTGTTGTTGAAACACTTTTGATCTTTAGTAATAGTTCATTTGATCAGGCCTTTGAATTTATATTTTTTCTTTCCTCTTCTGTTCTTGTGGTTTTTCTTGAGTATATCTTAGACCAACAGCCTTATCAAACCTTATTCTTTGTTTTTTCCTGTATTCTTGATTTGGACAAGCTGTAGTGTGATTTTATGGGATTATTAACAAGAATCAAATGTGAACTAAAGTTGATTGGTGGTGTTTGGAAACCATAGACAATTTTATCGCTCCTATTAGTGTTTTGGGGATACTGATGACTATAGTTACATTTTGGGGAAGTTTGACGAGAACTTGACATAAAATCTAATGTGAACCAAGCCCAAAGTAATTGCTTGCATTTTGAGTGTTTGCAGTATGTCAGAATTGTTCAAAGTTCTTGTATTAATTGATCTAATCTTTTAACAATCCGAGGAAGTAGGGATTATTATCCTTGTTTTGAGATTAGAAAACTGGCATAGATTTCTAGGATTATATTTTGCAGAGTTGGGATTAGAAGCCAGGACAGTCTGACTGCAGAATCTATGCTTTTAGCCACTACTACACTTTCATGTCATCCTTTAGCTTTTTTGCATTCAGAAAGGTTTTCTTTTGCGTATGTTTTACTGGTCTGTTACTGGTGATAGCCAAGGGTTAATACTGCATTTTCTGTGTACCAAGTACCATTTCTAAGTGTTAAAACTCATTTAATCCTTGCAGTCTTAATCTTGAGGTAGATGCTCTCAATCCCATTTTACAGATGAGGAGAATGAAACAGGTTGTCACTTGTCTGTAGTCATATAGCTAGTTAAGTGACTGTTGAGATTCAAGTCATGTTTGCCTCTTGGACTCCCATGTTGTACTACTATTTTGAACCATTTCACTGTGTATTTTATTGTTAGGTGAATTGCTGTAATTTTTGCTTTTGCTACTGAAATAAGTTTCTCTGCCTTGCTTTGTGTTTAATTAATTGGGATTTAGCTTTATTCTAAGATTGTATTTAATTTGTGAATTAAGATTTTAGCTGATAGGTGATTTGGAAGTAGCAGTACCTTTAATCCTTTCTTGTTAGTCTTCTCAAAGACTGTAGGAACTCCATGTGCCAGTTAAGTGCTAAGAGTATCCTAAGTGAACACAACACATTTCTTGGTCCTCAAAAGCCTGCAGTCTGGGTAGATAGCAGATTTTTACTGTGTAGGATAGTTGTGTAACTGAGGAATGCTGATCATATAATGACCTCAGTACTTAGTTAATTTGCATGATACTGACTGACTTTGATACTGGATGATTTTCTTTCATCATCGTGTTCATGCACGATGTTAATTAATTCTAGTTTTTATTATTTATGCAGATGTAAAGTTGACTGAATACCCTTGCTTAGGACAGACAAAAACTACTAGTGTCACTAGATTATTCCATCAGGTTTTATACTTTAAAAATGGGTTTAGGTATCACTTACTATCCAGGATACAGTTTATTCTTTAAGATTTTCCAAAGCATTTTACTATGTAGTCTTACAGGGTTTTACAGGGACTATTCTTTCTGATTACTAGTTTAATGAAATCGTTCTGATCCCAAGGAACTAGATTCCTAACTGAGATAAAAATGCTTGCAATTCGGTTGGAAGTCAAGTCCTAGACTGACTTTTGCATCCTTCAGTTTTATAGTAATTTCTTTTATCCATTAATGTATAATAAAAGTTGACTATAAATCAGTAAGTTTTGATATGTTGCTTATCAGAATGTTCAATAGAACTTTTAAAAGTTTTAAAAATTTAAAAATTGGGTCTTGCCATACTTAGCTAATCACTGTCTTTCAAAACAGGCATAATTTTGTAATGTTACCTAGGTGATTCTGAAGCCCATTTTTGATTAAGAATCACAGATAGAAGAGACAGTCATGAAAGGAATACTTACTGAGGTCCTTCTCTGTGTTAGGCACAGTAGTCTAAACCTGACAGATTAAAAAAATGAGGAAGACTTGTTACCCACAAGAATCTCTGCCTTGAGTGGAACAAACAAGCTATGAATGCATGAATAGGTGTTTGTCACTTTATACAACTTACTTTTCAAGAATATAAATCTGGTAGGGAAACTGTTTAAAAGAAATTATGGTGACTCTTGATACATACCAGTTTGCCTGTTTTCTTTAAAGATAGGTTTATCTAAATGTCTTTTCCTGCGTTACATTCTCTCGCCAAAACAAACCAGTTATTTGAAGGAAGCAAACTTTATTTTCATTTCTTTAACTTGAAATTGTATGGTCTTGGTTTTATTACCTTAGTAATGATTTTATTTCAAAATTGAATAGTAATTAAAAGTGGGTGCATTTATGAGTATCTTGACATTTTAGGTCTCCCAGTTGTGATTCACTAATTCTTGGTTACTTGTTCATTTTCAGGAAGGCATATTTGTTCACATTAATCCTAGCCTTGCTATAATATGGCTGATGTATAATTTGATATTTTACACCACTGGACTGCTGTTAATTTTTGTCAGTTACATAAATGCCTTATTTGTGCTCATGGATCCAAGCTTAGAACCTAAATTTGGCTTTCTTTCTCCATTTCAGATAATGTTTACAGAACAGCTTTGAATAATCTTAAATAACTTACTTGTAATGTTCTAAAGAAAAAAGTATATTCATTCAAGTTATTCTTGGGCTCTTTTCTTATGTATAAGCACAGCATAGATGTCTCATCTATAATTACAACTAAACAGGAAGTGAATATCTTGTTAGTGATGTAATGAAACGTGTGCACACCTACTTGTTAATCCTTAAGATAAACTTCCAGGATTTTTTAGAGGAAATTACAAATTCCAAACTAAAATGGGTTTTACAGGGACTATTCTTTCTGATTACTAGTTTAATGAAATCGTTCCGATCCCAAAATCTTGACCAACGATCCTTCTCTTGAAATAACTACTGGTACCCTTACATCTCTGAGATGTTTGTTGTTTCCTTCCTTGTTATTTGTATCAACATATGATATATAGAAATTACAAAGCATTTAAAGTTCATAAAAATTTGTTTTCTTCACAGTAAACCTGAAATGATCTTTATATGAACAATTAGAACAGCCGTTGTCTGCCGAATTGGACAATTGATTGTACTGCATTTTTATTTTTTTTCCTATCATCAGTCTGAATATATACCTTTATATTTTACTACCTTTAAAGGCTCTTTGAGTGATTATCTCAGATTTCTTAAAAAGACAGTCCCTTGCTTCCCACCTCAAGCCCTCATTTCATCCGGTTCCCAAGGTAGTGTTTTATATGTGGTTTAGTGTAAAGTTTAGTTTTGAAGGAAATAAACTTTCAATAAAATGTGAGAAATTAACTTGTCATTATATGATGAGCTTTGTTTTCCCAAAGTGCTAATAGGAAATGAATCTGCACCACCTTCCGTATCCTCATTATGACCTTTGTGTGATAATTTGCAAGATAGATGGCAGAAATTGGGAAAGGAAATGATTAAGTTTTGGCAGGTTTTTTTGGGGGAATGGTAGAACTTGAACAAACCAGAGTAAGTTATTTGGGAAGTTACACTTTAATAGCAAGTAGATAGTAGAACCTGTTTTCGTAAAATGCTGTCTTTTTGGTTATATTGATATGATATATAGGTAGTGTAAAGTGTTGTTGCTATCACTGAAAGATAGTTTAGCAGAATGCTTATTTTATAGGCTGGTTTAACTTGGCTGCTCTGTAGCTTTGTTATTCATAAATAGTTATTTTAAAATTTCCATTGATCAGCTTTTTGAAGGAAGGTATCGTTTTTTTGTACTTCATACTTTTGGGCCTTTAATATTTTAGATACTTTGGTCTCTTGTTCTTTGTAGTCTCTGGTTGATCACGTCACTGCTAGCACCACCCATCATTAAATGAGGAAGCTGTAGCGAGAACAGAGAAGCAGAAGCCAAATATTTTAACAGTATGTGTAGACATTTAGGCCGGTGTTTCTCAGCCTTTTCCTGTTTTATCTCCAACAGTTTTTCTTCTCAGATCCTGCATCCCACAGTGACTGAAGCAAAGATCTTCCTCGAAATAAATTGTTCATAGGCTTTGTCTTGAATACCACCCGAGGAAGGTTTTCTGAATAAAAAAAATATGGTGGTCAGTCCAGTTATTGTGTTTAATCATGTACCTCCAGATGACAGCACTCACTGGCTCAAACTGTAAACTGTACCTTTTGGTTCCCTTCAGACATTTGCTTGGTGAACAAACAACCTGAATCCTACCCCATTTTTTCCCTGGTGCCCATCAGATCTTCAGGAAATAGGCAAGACACTTCAAGCATGTGAGGTGTGTTGTGGCCTCAGATTCTTGAACAGTATTTTAACCTGATGAGGTGAATTACACCACATGAGAGCTTTGATGAACTCATTTTCTTCGATAAGAAGAAAAGAGAGTGGTCTCCTTGGCCCCTTTCCTGTGGATCTATTTAGACATGTAAAGGGAAAATAGAAGCTGTTTCACCTTACTACACTAGCCATCTGTAGGAAGTTTCAGGGGAAACAATGTAGAAGATGATCCTAAAAGAAAATTTCCCAAAAGTGCACACCATGAAAAAGAAATATCTAGCCTTTTGTTCTTTTTACAGTTCAGTTTTATGTACAGTTTCTTAGCAGTGAACCCTAATTATGTGTCCTTTATCCATTTTAGCATCTTTTCAAGTTGTTTGGTGTCTAGCAACTCCTGATGTGTGTCAGTAACACTCCCCCTGCTGGCTGCTGTCTTCCTATTTCAGTGGTCTTAATAGCCAAAAACCTGCCGGAGTAATAAGCTGTTCTTGGGGATTGCAGGGGTATGGTTGGGGATTGTGTTTAGTCAACAGATTTTGAAAACGTTACAGGTACCATATGTGAGCTGTTGTTTCTGGTCCTTGCCACTGTTCCTGTCTATTAAGAAGTAGTGAACTGACAATTCATTTCTTCAAATAATTTTTAAATTGCTTTTGTTCCTGAAACCTGTGAAACACTTAGGCTCTGAAGTCATTTCATAAGGTGAAAATCATAGATAAAATTACTTTTGAAAATTCTTTGAGTAGGTGCTTCATTGGAAATTAACTCAAGCCCAGTAAATAATTTCCTTTTGCTTTAGAACAGGTGATTTTCTCAGTTGGCTTTTATTTTAGAGACTAATTTGAAAAATAGATAACATTAGACTCACTAAGTATGGAGAGATGCAGACTAAGAGTGGATAGTTGTGAGGGGGAACTTGCCCTGAGAAATCATCAGTTTTCCATATCTTGTGTAATCTGGGTCATTGACTCATTGATTGGAAAGGAGAATTGGTTTGGTATGATTGAAATTTTGTTCTCCCATTAGCCAAATACTGCATTAAATTCTTAAATACCCCTTTAATGCAAAGGAACCTTATTGAGAAAGGAATATTGAAATGTATACCTAGATCTTTCAAGTTGTCTAATGGAGATACACCAGTTTGCTCTCCTGCCCATCCTGAACATATCCAACATATCTTGCATTTGAACTCATAATCTTTTCCTTTCCCCTAAGAAGTAACTAAAGAAGTGAAGAAAAGGCATATTTCCATAGGTGGTTGTAAGGGTTAAATGTTTGGTGTTTTAGCTCTTTTTGTCCCTGTCCATTTTCATCTCCAATGACTTAGTTCATCATCTCTTTGCTGTTGTGTCCAAATGGGGTCATTTACTCATCTGTCCTCAACAGCAGGAATTCCTACAACATAAGGGTGAGGTGGGTCTCAGACACCCACAAAAATAGCTAAAATTTCGTGTGGGGATATGTGTATTTAGGGGTAGTTCATCCAGTTCTTTTTAAGTCCTTGTCACAAACAGGATTAACAGTGTTCTGAATGGTATGTCTATTTTTTGCCATATAAAATTTGAAAACCTGCAAAACATTGCTATAAAGATAAATATACGGTAATATCTGAAGATGTATAGAAATGACAAAAATCAAATTTGGGATAATTAGGATACCTCTTGGGGTGGTGGAGGAAAATCGGTTTGAAAGTCGTGGGAGAGCTTCAGTTATGTCTGCAACATTTCTAAAAGTCTGAAGGAAATACAGTAAAAAGTTTCAATCAAGCTGAGTGCACAGATAACATAGATGCATATACATTAAAAAAACAAAACAAAACACCCAGGTTTGATCTTTTACCTGCTTAGTGTGGCTTCCCGTTGCTTGGAGATAAAATTCAAGGCTTTATGGAGCTGTAGTCAATCCTTTCCAGCTGCATCTGCCAGTCCCTTACCTGTACCCTGTTCTGTCTCTGTATACCAAACTAAATGTTACTTCATTTTAAAACGAGACAAAGTTAGTAGTTACAGGATTCACATAGTATTTAAATACCTTTTTTTTTTTTTTTGGCTTGGGTTGGGTTTTTTTTGTGGTTGTTTTTTTTTTTTTTCCTCCCTTGTTCCACCTTCTTTTAGCTCAGTTTATGAGGGAGGGGAGGCATTCATGTTTTATTTTTCTTGGTATTTTCACACCTAACACGCTTGGTACCAAAAAGGCAGTGTTTATATGAATGAATAAATGAATGGTGAAAACTTTAGCTAATAGCTAATATTTAACACTTTTCATTTTAGAAGTGAATTTAAATTAACCTTTGGCTCCTATGACTAAATTGAAAGTTAACTCTTATTAGACAGGAGGTAGATCTTCTGGCTATGCCTAGTTTAATTTTGAGACTGCTGTTTCAATTTTCTTATGTGTCTTCCAGCAAGTCTCAAAAGTTACATTGCTATAATGGTATAAAAGTACTTTGCTTAGACTAGGTCCCTCCCCACCCCCTTGTTTTTTTCCTTCTTGGTGTGATCCATATCAAATAAGGGTGTAATGGGTAATTAACAATCAAAGGAATAGCTACAGGAACCCCAGGGACTGAAATTGCTAAATGCTGAGTTGGCTCTTTATCTCTGCTGCAATTTGTGGTCTCTTTTCTTTTGCTTCACTATGTAATTCCAGTACGCATACCTGCCAACAGCTCTGGGTCACAGCCTTATAGCTCCTAGTTAGAGAAGGAAGAGTATTTCTTCCCAGGTTCAATTTGGAAAATCTCAGAGGGGAAACCGGTCAGGTCACACCTGGGCTTGTTACTTTCCGATTCCTTGAGGTAATCACTGAAGCTGATAGAGTAATATTCTGTGATTAACCTTGTCTAACTAATTGGTAAATGGTAGGTGACAATCACCAAACAATCACATTTTTGGAGGAAGGGATAAGCAGTTGCTTGGAAGTAAGGTTTTTTTAAGGCAAAATATTAGCTACATAGAAGAGCATCTGAGATGACTTATCCTGTTCCTGACATATTTCCCCCTAAGATATATTGTTTTATCTTCTCATTTCCTTATCTGGGCATAATAATGTCAGACTTTTTTGGAATTTTAGTGCTAAATGCTGGTACAGGATTGATTCCCATTGGGTTCTATTTTAAAGGACATGGGAGAAAAGTGAAATTAGAATGGCTCCTTTTTCTATGTTGAATTTTAAAGTAGATTTTAGTACAAGTTTATTGGCATAATTTTAGTTGATTATTACTTCATAGGTGTCTTGATCATGGAGAATTTAGAAAATAAGGCATTAGAACTGATCGGGAGTAACAAGAGCCTGAAATTCATCATTAACTAGCTGAAATTTATACTCTCTAAAGGAATGATATTATTAGCATTTAAAGGCTTAGTGATCCATAAATACTAGTTTGCAAAAAACACGTCTTCTTTAAGAAATGTTTTTACGGTCATAATGCAGATGTGTTACTTTCAAGTTAGTACATTAATATATTCTGGATGAACTTTATAGTTTTGGTTTTATTTATACTAAATGAAATTGTTGCAGCCTGATCATTGGTTGTTTTGCTTAGACCAGCCATCATTGAATTTGTTTTTATTTTAAAATAACTGTTGGATACTTTTTCTCAGTCATTTTAACAAATCTTCTTAAAAATTTATGTCCAAAAAACACTTTAGGTAATTTGGGGTAGATCAGTGTAAGAAACTTAGATGGTGTTGACAACTCTTTTTTTGGTTTGTTTTTGTTTTTAAGCCCTTCTCCCAATATTTGAATTCATTTGCTTATCAGACATTTAGGTAGAACTATGTGAAATTGCAGTTTTTGTAGTTCAAAATTGTCAAATATTGGTAATTTCAAGCGGCTCAACCTAATACCAAGGTTTCTTTAAAACCCCATCAGTAAACATGCCTTGAATTACTGACTTTGTGCTATTAATTTGTTAATAGCATGGCAGTATAATTGCTAGATGACCATGTTACAGACACCTAAGCATAAGGATTCATCAGATAGGCAATATTGAAAGAGACCTAAATGAAAATGAGCTAGCACTATAACATATAGCCTATTTATGAAGCTGTTTTGCTTTTGTTTAGTAAATTAATTGAGAGGCTACCCAAGAAATCTTGCCTTGAAGACAGGTGATCTACAAGTGGTTCGCTTGTTGAGTACCTAGTACTAAGATAGTGTAGCAGAGTGCTTTAAGTCTCATTTCATCTTCTCAAAAATCCTGTAAATACAGACATTCCTATTTTAGAGATGAGGAAATAAGCCTAGTAAATAGTGGGTCAAAATCTGACTAAAGGTGAGACTATAAACTGATGCTGTATTGGGGGAGGTACATACTCATGTCCTCATTTCATTATGCTTTCTTTGAGAATTTGCATTGCATTATTTGTCTACATAAGATTGCTTTTGGTTTTAACAGCATGTTTTTCAAACTCAGCTCTTTATCCTCTATGTTCTGTGAGAAATCAGGAAGGGATTGTTTGGAACCAAGTAGGTATTTCACCATAAAATACTTTTTTTGGACTTGTGCTTCTTAAGGAAAGAGGGACTTAGACCGCACAAGTTCTTTAGCCTCTGGTTTGTTATTTTAAAATTTTTTTCTGGGACCAGTAAGCACAACTTGTTATAGGAGTTTTGGAACATAGAAGAGTTCCCTGTTCATATGGATTAGACTGTGCTTGATCCTTACCTACAATAAAGGCTTGTAGTAGATTGCTACTAAAAAGTTTGGGTTATCATGGAATTGCAATTGGGTGTTATATTTGTTTAGATCTGGCCTATAAAAATGTTATTGCTCAGTAATGGTTAGTTGATTGATTCAAGCTGTCAGTACATTTTTTATTTGAAATCTGTATTTTTCAGATACTGACTTAGCTCAGAATTTAATGTTTTGGTTTTGTTTGGTATGCTGTATTATTTAGTATATAAAGTTTTTTGAAAGCTCAAAGCATGCATAGTTTTTTTAAACGAATTGTTTGAATCTGAGAAGCAAGTTTCTGTAACTCCTGTTCAGAACCAAAAATGTTTGGAAATAATTTTCTCCCTCTTTGGAGGGTATGTTTACATAAGCAAGCATAAAGGCCTGAAGGTCTGAACATCATCATTTTAAAATTGTGAATCCTTGGATCTCTGACCTCATTTATTATATAGCCATCTAAGCAATTTGTTGTGATGAGTTTCAGGAATAAGTTTGCAGTGGGTATCAGGACAATTCTTAATATCTACTGCATTGTGTTTTTTTTTTGTTTTGTTTGTTTTTGTTTTGTTTTTAACGGACTGAATTTAGACTGATCATTCCTAAGCAGTTGGCCATTTTCTGAAGTGTAACTTGACCATACGTCTTTGCACTGGTTGTTCTTCCTGCAGTGTTGTTATTTTTCCCTGACTTTTATTTTGTTAGAAGCCCATTGTCTCATGGATCTGTAAATAACTGGCCCTGCTTATTGTGGCCAAATGTTAGGTTCGGTTCATCTTACTTGATATGTTAGCCTTAGATGCCATTGATCACCCCTTCCTTACAGTCCTTTTTTCTTCACCTAGCTTTCAGGTACCAGTCTCCTTTACTGGTTTCTTTATAAGTGTTGGATTATTCTGGGGTTCACTCCTGGGACCGTTCCTCTATCAATACTTTTTACATCACAAGTAGCTCTTGAATAGTCTCTGGGATATAAATGCCATCTTATATATTAAATTTGTCCCCAGCCTGTCCACCCCAACCTAGACTTGTATATGTATATGTTTATTTGACTCTCCACTTGGATGTCTAAATGTTATCTTTCCCAACTGCTTCACCTACAGCTTTACATTTTACTTAAGGCTGACATCATGCTTTGTTTACTCAGGCCAAAACTCCTTGCATTATCCTTTATTCTTCTCACACTAAGTCAGTTTAAAAAAAAAAAAATACTTTTTTGGAATATATATTTTATTGATCAATATATAAAAACCACTATTGATTTTTGTGTTGATTATCTGAACATTTTAAAAGGCAGAATAATATTTCTAGGGCTTATTTGTGTGCTTTAGTTTCTTAGCCCTCTTCATGTCAATGCTGTTTTATTCTAGACTTATTCTAGGCTTTTTATAAAATTGTAATTTTATTCAAAGTAGCTGTTTTTTTGTTTTTTGTTTTGTTTTTGGAGGTCAGTAAGGTTGAGACTAACCAATGTCCATTGACTCTAGTATGTAAAACCATAGTTTTTTAATTGGGCAAATATCCTACACAAAGCTAAGGTACCCTATAAGCTTAGAGCAAGTCTTGTTAAATGAAAGATAGTCTCAGTTTTTTTTATGTCTACACATATAAGTATTTCAGCCCAGATATTTTCATGTGCACTTTTTTTGCATGTATTTGAATTGCTTTTCTTCAGCAAATATTTTTTACAAGACAAAACCCCTTCATAATCAGTCTGTAATCTTTTCACAATGTTTAGCCAAATTTGAATCTTTCTAAATTGTAAGCCATCAATTTCATTACATTCTATTACAAAAGACTATTGAATTAGAAATGACTCCATTAAAAGTGCTTTCCCACAAATTGAAATATTTAAAGTGCATCGTTTAATTTGTTCAGGTCCTCAGTTTTGTGGGGATAAATTTCAACATTTTCCTGTTTTCAAGCTATATTTCCAGCAATTCCAGTTTAGTCCAAAAGCTTATTTATTTGCCACTTTATTTTTATTTTTATTTTTATTTTTTTAAGATTTCCAACTGATTTGAACAAAATGTGAGTAAAATTTAGAGGACTCATTTACCTTATCACCACCCCCAAAATCAGTGCTGTAGTGGGACTCTTAAGTCATTTATTTTACTTAGTTCCTCAAACACTTGAACATTTCTGAAATCTTAATGACAGACAACAGAGAGTACTTATTATCAAAACTGGGGGGGTTTGTATTTATGGTCAGATTCTCTCACATTTCGTAGTGCAGTTACTCAGTATGTGTATTTTTTAATTGCGGTTTTTGATAGCCATGGCCTCTTTTTGTCGGTATCCACCATAACCAATCCAAGAACGTTTCTACTCCAGTGATTTCTTTATTTACAGGAATATTTTACCTGTATGTAAACTGGTATCAAAACTGATACTAATTAAACAAAACTTCATCTTCATTTTTGAATTTGATTTTATAATAGCATGCACAATAAAGTCATAATTTATCTTTGCCAAAAGAATCTTAGAAAAGTTTTATTTTGATTCCATAGAGTGAATGAAAAGAATCGAGTCATTAGAATTATTTGTAGCATCTGAAACTGATCTAAAACTGTCCTTAAACTGTTTGTAAAGTTCTTGTTCTGCTGATGGAGTTAACATAGTAAAACCGTTAACTTAGTTTTTTCATATGAGACCTTGCAATTAAAAGATATGAAAAATTTGGAACTACAGTCAACTGGATCATTAGGAAATAATGAAATAGTTGTAGATTTACACCATTAAAGAGCATTGACTATTTCTCAAACTTGTAATTTTCCATGTTTACCCATAACTCTGCCAACTCTCAGCCCAGTGGCCACTACTGCAGCACCAAAGTGGCTCTCAGAAACAGCAAGTTTGAATCTTAGATCACCCATGGCTCATAATAAGGCCTTCCTTATTATGTATCTGGGCATACTCAATATAACAAAGAATAAAAATACATCCATAAACCCAAAAGGGGAGGTCTCCTTTACCTTTTGTCTGAAAAGGACCAGGAAAAGATAGATACATTTTTGCTGTTGTTTGTTTCAGATTTCATCATGTTCACTGCACCTGCATTTTTGCATTAGATAAGGCCCAGGTAGAATCTGGATACAAAGTGAAGGTCTGCTAAACCCATTCCAGCTCATTTAACATAGCTAATATCTGCTTTAAAAAAAAAAAAAAAAAATCCAGAACAATGGCTATTTGTTGTCATACTAGGGCAATTGGTGAGTGAAAACTGGGACCCAGGCAAACAAAGGCCTTAGGGATACCTTTTAAGTTCTTTGGAGGTTTGATTTAGGCTTCTCAGGATCCATTGACTTCGGTGAATTTAAAGCTGTATACTTTTAATGAATTAAAAGCTATGTAACTTTCTGCTGGTCTTTTGGAATTGGATTCATAGGTCATGATTAACAAGATCATAAAAAATGGTGGCCCACCTTTTGGTCTTATCAAAGTTTTCTAACAAAACTATTTTAGTATTTCCTAGAAAACCAATGCCATTCTTAATACATCTGTTCCTTGGCTGGAGTGCCCTCTGCTTAAATACCTGTCAGAATCCTTTTCTTTTTGGATATCATCTCTAATTCTATTGCCTACCACATGTGACATCTAGATTTCTGATCCTATATTTATTAGAATGAATATATTTATTTAAAGTATTTAATAAATGATGAAATCTCACTTGAGGTCTGAGAATCTTTCTCATTTGTATCCCTAGTGTCTAGTACTTGGAATTTCAATAAATACATGGCTGATGCGCACGTTTTCAGTCTCTATGTACCATCAAGAGATTAGGGCTATTTTTTTAGTGATGTATAGAAACTGAAAAGTACCTGGTTTTCCAGAACCATAGAATAAAAGTTAGGGTGTGTGTATGTGTGTTCTGATGCAATTTGTTCTTTGGTGGTTATAGCTTACATATTTCCTGTCTTAGTGAATGCTGCAAGTTATTACTTTCTTTCATGAGGCAGTTACTATTCTGGAATTTAAATTGAGGTATTTAACTCTTCTGTTACCTTGCACCCTTCTGTTATTTGACATTCTGGATTTTATATCCTTGACTTTGCACTAAAATCAAAGGTCAGAGTTGAAAGAAAATGAAGACGATTGTATAAAAATGTAGCTTATGAGGGGTGACCATGTGGTTGGAAAAGCCATATGGACCACACTCTCCTTTGTCCAGTGTTCGGATGGATGAGTAGGAAAATGGGGGCAAAAAAAAAAAAGGCACCCAGTGTTCTTTTTTACTTTAATTGTTCTTTTCACTTTAATTTTTATTATTATTATTTTTGTGTGTGTGGTAATGAAAATGTTCAAAAATTAATTTTGGTGATGAACACACAACTATATAATGGTACTGTGAGTAGCTGGATGTACGCTTTGTATGACTGCATGCTATGTGACTATATCTCAGTAAAATTGAATTTAAAAAAATGAATAACCAATTTGGAAATTTATTTCCATTTAATTCCTTGATTATACTACAGAGTAAATTTTTCTAGTAGACTAAATGTAGAAGATAATATGTTTCAGAGTTACACATTATAGATGCATTGGTGTTGTGATAGCTGGTTTGTTGATTCTGGGCAGACTATACTGTATCTTTTATTTAGGCATTCATCCATCTGTTTTTCTAGTACTTAGTCTGCTGTACGTAAGTGGTCTATTTTGTTGTTCAAACTGCATCCTAAACGTTATCCCTGATCATTATTCCTGCATTTAGACAAGAAGGGGGATAAAGAAGTCATTGAAATGATCCCTGGGCTAAGATGTATTTGTTCTTAAAGAAGTGGTCTTTGGTTCTTAGTGATTTGTGCCATTGACTAACCTTAAGAAAAACTATTAAATTTGAAAATGTGAAGGCAGTAGTGCATTAATGTTGGTTGAGTTTATCTCATTTTTAGTTTTTGATGAGTAGACATTGGTGTCATCGTTGGTAAGATGGAGCCATGTTTTCATAAAGCAAGTAAAGAAATGACTTCATCTTCATACTATAGATTAGCCATGTGTTTTATGCACAAGTCGTGGAAGGGATGAAGTGGATGTTTGGAAATAATAGTTCAGATAGAATGCATAATGCGGAAACTGCAGTTTTTTGTAAGAATAAACTGCTTGGAGAGGTAGATTCTTCCAGAGTTGGAACTTCAAGAATAGTTAAAAATGGACATTGAGTTAAAAGAGAAGATTAAATTCAGGCAATAGATAGATTAAACTGAAAAAAGTACCTACTCCTGAGAGATTTTTCAAGTAAAATGAGTTCAGTGGATTTGAGAGGGAAGTATGGTTCAGAAAGCAAAGGATTTAAGACTGGAAATGAGGGCCTCTGAGATAGTCTGTCAGTTCAGCAAATAACATGAATATTGATAATGACTTTGTTTAAGTTCTTAGGCTATGAAAGTATCTCATTACAACTACCTCAATTTGGAAGAGAACAGATTTTCATCTAATAAAAATTTTCATATCAGTGTGTATATACGTCTTTGAACCCTAATTAAGATCATCTCAGCATCAAACAGCTGAACCTATCATATTCCAGCTAATAGACTATAATTTATATCTTCTAATGGAATGTATTGTTAGTATGAATTGGGATTGCATGTCCCTTAAATTATGGGGTGAAAGAAACTGGAAGCAGGTGACTATTTGCTTGCTTGTGTTTTCTATTAAGGTTTACATGACCCATCATTTTCTGTCTTGGTGTAGGAACTTAGTGATTTGGCCCGTGACCCCCCAGCACAGTGTTCTGCAGGTCCAGTTGGGGATGATAGTAAGTAATTTTCAAGTTGGTTTTTATGTCTAATTTTAAAAGAGCTTGTGCATTTTTAGATAATAACAGGTGTTTTTCTTTTTCCAGTGTTTCATTGGCAAGCCACAATTATGGGACCTGTAAGTATTGAGTTTTAAACTTTTTATTTTAATAGAAAATACAGGATTGATCTGATTATAATTTTTTACTTAGTCTTTAGATTTATTTTATTATGTAGTAATTTTTCTATTTTGGATATGCCATAGTTGTAGTGCTTTTGAAAGAAGTAGAATTTAGCAAAGTAGCCGTTTGTTACATGTACTGTGTTTGTTCTTGTGTTCAGTTTCTCATGTGCTGGTAGCATCTTTGACACCGTGTATCTCTTGGTTTCAGTCCAGTTTTCCTTTATAGCAGTGTAAAGCATTATCACAGAGCTTCCTGTTATTTATAGAGCCGGTTAATTTACTGGCTCTGATCATAAAATGAGTCAAGTGTTACTCAGAGATCTTGACCTATTCCTGTAGCTACCAAAAATCTAGTTTTAGTTGCATTGTTCTGGTATTTAGTTCTTTCAGACTTTAATTTTATAGAGAATTTGAATAGTTTTAGGTAGAAAATGATATTTTTAATATAGCAAGAATCCTTTCTATCCTGGAAGTAGCTATACCATCTCAAATTAAGAAATGCTGATTATAAATACAATTATAGATATCATATAAGAATTTCAGAGAATTGGCACAGTAAAGTATCCAGGATTAGGACTGTATCATACCCAATACTTAACATTTCTTTGATGTGGAAGGCACTTCAGGATATCTATTCTAAATTATATGTATATTACTGAAATTTTTCTGCTTTCTTCTCTTTTGGTGGTTTTATCTCTATATACATGGCAGTAATGTGTTAGATGAGATAATGCCCATCAAAAAGATGTTCATAATTCTTACGTAGGATGGGTTGGATCAACAGGTATTTATTTAGTAGTTCTGAGTTTGCTCACGTTAATCTTTTTTTCCTATCTCAACAAATGTGAGCATCTGCTGGGTGCCACCTGCTATGTGCCAGGCATTAATAATACAAATGGAAGTAATGGACATGATCTGGCCTCATGTTTAAGGAACTTGAAATCTATTGGAGGAGTCAGACAGTAAAACCAGCGTTGAAAGTAAAGTGTTAAAGTTAGGAAATAAGTGGTATGTGAATGAAGTGCTAAGTACTAGAAATTTATGGGAGGTCATAGCAGGCATAATTGACTTAGTAAATAAAGTCTTAATGAATAAAGTAGGATGGTAGTAGGAAGGTAGAAAGATTGTGAGTCATACATTGGGAGCATGTGGAGAGGGAAGTGGGATATTTAATTTGAAATATGTCTGGATTAATTCTAATAAAAACTACAAACTTGAAAGTTTCAGTTATATCAGGCTTTTTGTTGTTTTAAAATTTATTTTTAATGTGCTTTCTTATTCTTATTTGGTAACAAAGTAGTGATCTCTAGTATACATAGTTAACTACTTGGTATGGCCCACCCAATGTTTGAAAGTGGGGTGTCTTCACGTACAAGTCCTCAAACTGGGCTCTCATGACCCAAATGATAATGACTTGGAATGAGATATCAGCTGCTTCTCTTTTTTAAATGGGGCACGTGTCTGTCACAGTACCTACCAGGTCAACTACGTTTGCTTTTGCGGCCTCTATAATTTTCCCTTTATGGGTTACCAAATTTCAAAGCAAAGAATTCAAACAAAAGACCTTACCATACCTGTACCAAATAAAGCCCATCTTTGATTCAGAGGATACTTCAAGGTAGTTTCATTATAATAATTAGTTGTCAATATTAATAAAATACACAAGTGTTGGTAAACGAGCCTTCAGATTGAATAGTGGGCAGAATAAACAGTTCTTTAAGTACATGATAAATTTTTCTGCTTAACTTTGAGACATCACTGAGACTTCACTTTTTTTTAATTGAACAATATGGTCTTCCTTTCCAAAAGGTAAGGATTATTCAGTAAATCAAAGTGAAACATGAATGAGGAGTTTGTTTTGAGAACTTTGGCATCTAGAATGCTGGTAATTTTCCAGAGAATAGAAAGTAGCTAATGCTGACATATCTTTTTAGCTGACTATTTACTTAATTTGCTTTTATTTTCAGAAAACATGTATTCATTTTTTCATATGTATCTCAGTTGATGGCTGTTCCATACTAAATTATTAACACTTTAATACATACAATGACTTAGCATCATGATCTCATTTTCTGCTTTTAAAACAAAAATCTGTAATTTTGAGAACTATTTAAATATTCCCTGATTTGCAAAAACAAGGAGTCCTTGTATTTATGCAACAACTGCAGTTTTGCTTTGGTAGCAGTATTCACTGATAAGTACTTATTTTCTACTGAGAAGGTTTTTACTATGCTCACTATTGGTTGGATAATTTCAGGCAGGAGTCAAAAGTTACAAAAACCCATCCAAAGTCAGATCTTTCTACATAGGTAAGCACATAGATTTAGATGCCAACTTGTAAATAGTTAGCTTATTATCCTTGCTTGGAGTGCATCGATGAAATAATTCATTTAAGTTATTTTGGCTTTTGAGTGCATCTTTGAGGCTAAGCATCAAAATGTGATTAAATAAATATTAGCTTGTATTATGAGTATACTTAATCCTATTTAGCATGCAATTATGACCCAAAACAATAGGGCTAGTGGTAACATAACCCATAAAATGCAGATTTACTACAAAAATGGACTGGTAATCCATTAAAATGATGGACAGTGCCACAGAATTAAAAATCATTGAGTAGTACGTAATTTATAAACATAGCATTTGTAGTGCATACTGCAGAATTAATGTCAATAGCTATTTAATTTTAGTTACTCATGGTTTAGTATCTAAAAAGTAATATGTAGAACTTTTAATTTGAAGTCTTAATACAGAGTACCTGGTGAATTTTAGTGTGTTGTAGTGGGAAAATGTTCTTGATCATTGAAGTTGTGAGGTAGAAATGCTTGCTTTTAATAATCCTATGTGGTTGTTTATGTGTTTTCTGAAGATAAGATACTTTGAAAGCACAAATATTGATGAAAGTTAAGTCTTTGAAAGAATTGAAAAAGAGTATTGCTACTCAAGTGGTTGTAAAAGTATGTTTGTCAGGGTTTTTGTACTATATTACAAGTAATTCCCAATAAGAAATGAGGCAGTCAGGAGAAATGGAAATGAACTTTTTTTCCTATTGTTTCTGATATTTACTTGCTTAATTTTTCTGTAATTGGAAATGAAGCTGGCAGAAAGAGATAACATTGAAATTATTTGGAGAAGCACACTAACTTCCACCTGTCTGTGACATAATCATGAAAAAAAGTAGTACTGCATCTGAATAATGTAACCTTTGGCAACCTGAGCAGAATCAGTTACAAAGAGTTAAAGTAATATAATTTGTCCAAAGGTGTTACTTTTTGGCCCATAAAGGTTATGGATTATTTTTTTCAATATGTGTTAAGAATGTTATGTCATTGACTACAAAGGCTAATAAAACATGCAAACTTTATTTCCCTTTGTACCTTACTCTTTATGGAACTTTTTAAGTTTATGGAAGAAGGAGATATAAGTAAATAAACTATAAATCTGGTGGGTAATGGTGTGTGCATAAAGAGCTCTCAAAGAAGAGCAGCCAGCAGATTGAACTAAAGGAAGGGCTTTATTATTTATTTTTCTATGACATTTAAGCTTGAAATAGATCCTACAGTGTGCAGGTAGGGTCCTGAAGATAATGAAAATAAGGAAGCAGGTAAGAAAGAGTATTCCAAGAAGGGAAAATAATAGGAGGAAAAAGAGGTGTGAAGGAGTTATGCACATAATACAGTAACAGAGGATGTTCTGGAGAAAAGGTGGAAGATGAGACTAATTAGATTGGTAGGAACCAGATCATAAATTGGAGGGGAAAGCTAGCAGAGTGGAGGCAGTCATATAAGATATAGAACTAGATAAAGTAGTAGCAAGTGAGCATCAAGTAGAGGGGGCTGTAGGGATCTTTAAGATTTGGTAACCAGTGTGGCTCTGAGAAGATTAAATAGGAAGAGTCAAAGATGAGATCCTGATTTGTGGCTTGAATGGTTTACTGAGAGATAGGAAAAATGAGTTTATGGCAACCAGTTTGAATTTTGAACACATGAAACATTCAAGAAGAAATAATCAGCAGGCAATTGAATATATACATCTGAAGTGAATAACTAAAGTAGAGAAAGAATTGAGACATACCAGAATACATTTGGCAGGAGATAGAAGCAAAGGATGGATCTGTAGGAACACCAACGTCTTAGGGTTGCCATAGGTGAGGAAGGGGGGTACATGCACTAAGAAGGAACAACTTTGTAGAGCAAAACCAGGGGAGAATGTTTCCAAAGAAGAGAGCCAGTATAAATTCTGGATTTCTTAGATACAGGTCGATTTGCTTATCAGTATTCCTTATTGTTTTCTTTGTTATATTTTCTGTTCACTGCCAATTTATAGTAAATCCAAACATAGAGCCTCATTTTTTCTATATGGCTTCATTTGACTATCTCTGGATCTTGTAGTTTTATCAGTTTTTCCACTTTGAACATTGAAATATTTTCTTCCCTTAAGTTTGTTTTTTGTTTGTTTTTTTTTGAACATGGGAAATGAAATTTGGCCTTATCTAAATCTCATCATTAGGTTGCCTTTATTCAAAAAAAAAAAAAATTGTGTGAAGCTTGGAATGAAAGCGTGAACAACTTTTGGAATTGGGTTTTATCACAGTCTTTATTGTTTGAGATTATCTTTAAACTCACACCACATTCTGATGCCTTGTTTTGGTTTATGTTTTATTTCTTCATCAATAAATTGGCCTTTCTCCTTTGTACCCCAGGTATATCGTATTCGTTTTCCATACCATTTGTAACATTTAATTGCATTCACTTTACATGGCTTTCTTACCAGTCTAGATGCCCATTAAGATAAATTATTTGTGGTCTCTCTGTGCTTTATACATACACGCATAGATTAATTCACATAGATTAATTTCATGTACACGTAGATTAATTCAGCTAATGTTTAATTATTTTATAGAGTTAGGGTGGGGATTAAATGAGCTAAATTAAAATACCAGACCTGTAGAGGTTTATTTGCATTTACCATTTGTACACTTGACTAAGTTCCTTCAAGTCTCTCTTTATCCATTTGTAAAACTAGGACAGTGTTTCCTGGTATTGATTAAATTAAAATGTGAAACTCTTAGCAAGTAGTTTCCCCCAAGTGTTAAGTTTATACTAGCATTATATAACATTACTTATTAAGAGACTTCTTATTCTCAAACTGGCTATAGCTTGAAATTTTATATTTTACTGTTGAAATGGAAAAACAAAACATTCCATATGTTTTTTCCAAATCTCAGTCCTGTGTTTGCATTGATTTGCTGTGGATAATTCAGTATGCTTTGTGAGGAAAAGCTTTCATAGTCTTAAATAAGAATTTGGGGGAGCTGGATAGGAATTAAACTTTCTTAGACCTAGCTTGTTAATGGTCTGCTTACTTTTTGAAGTGGTTGTATGTTACCTAGAGTAGCTGGCATTTTGGTTTGCCAGTAGACAGAATGGTCTGTTGAGATGCAGAACCATTTGAGACATATCTGGCCTATTGTTAGAAGAAATAGTCTACAAATACAAGATCTTATTTTCAAATCATAGTTTAATTGATATGTAATACCATATGTAGATTTTATTGGTAAGTGTACTTTTTTCTTTGAATCAGATTTTTATGAGAAATTTTCTCAAACTGTGGTTACTTATATAAATTTAGATTTAAGTAAATTTGGCCTCATTACTGTAGAGTAAATATAAACTGGATTTTCTTGAAATAATTTAGATCTTTATTGCAGTATAATTAGATAATTTGGGCTTATTAGAGAAATATTTTTAAAAGCAGAAGTCTTAAATAGATAATTTGGCAATATTTCAAATGTCAGAGTTAAGCAGATATTTCTTTTCACAGAATGACAGCCCATATCAAGGCGGTGTATTCTTTTTGACAATTCATTTTCCTACAGACTACCCCTTCAAACCACCTAAGGCAAGTATTTTTTTCCCCAAAATCTATTAGTATAGATTTATGCATTATTTCAGAGGGATAGATCATTCTTAGAAATTAGTTTGCGTAATTGAGGCTGAATTGGTATATATAATGAATACAAATAATTGAAGCTAAATATATATATATACACACACACACACACACATGAATTGAGTCAATTCAGTGGTCTGCTTACCTTGTTGAAGTGGTTGTGTTACCTGGAATAGCTGGCATTTTGGTTTGCTAGTAGACAGAATTAATACAGATTAAAGAATTCTAGCTCAACCTTTAGTTAAGAGCTAGACTTAGATTTGAACTTTGTAAATGTGGATAAGATCTACATTATCCTTAGAGTTGCAAGGCTCAAATATACTGTATGGAAGCTTTTTTATTTTTACATAATTGTGCTTATAAAGATTTGGATTCTTAACTCTAGTGTCCTGTACACAGTAGACATCAGAGATGTTCACCTTCAGTATGTATTTGCATATATTGATACAACTTAAACTGTGCTCATATTGCAGTTTAGACGCATTATGACAAACATTTTTTACTTGGTTGGGGTTTGGGTTTGTATACATAACTGAATAAAGTTATCCAAACTTCGAGTGGCTTAGTACCGAGGTGACTGGTTTACGCATGTTTTTAAAAGCATATGGTCCTTCACTTCTCAGAACCAATAACATAAATTCACCTATGTGAAGAACTATGGAAATAATATGCATAGGATACTGTCAGTTCCAAAGATTGTAAATGTCTTTGGAGTTTCTTTTCACAGTCTTGTTATATAGGTGCAATGTAACAGTTCCCTTTAGATGAAAAATTCCTTGCCGATATTCAAATTTGCATTTTATGTACAGTGGAAATACAGATTCAAATACATACCTGTATGACTTAATTATACCTTAAAGTTAATAAAATGCACTAGTCGATAAATTGTGGTTACCTTCAGAAGTTTATTTTTTAATGAATGTATAAAATACCCTTTACGTTGCATTGCTCTTTGATACTTAGGAAATGGTAGAGTCAAAGGTAACCTTTAGAACTTTCCCCGATATCAATAAGGAAATCATAGCCCCAAAGTCATATTTTTCATTCTAAATTAAAAGAGGGTGCCACACGAGGGATCTTGGTATGAATTTTAAAAAATGGTTCCATTAATGTTGGGTCCTTGCTTTTATGTGTATGCGTTACGCATTTGTGTATGCATTAGGTTTTAGCCATTTGATCTTTAAAAGTTGTGACAATTTTTTTAAGCCTAGCTAAGTTTAGTAATGCTTATTTTTATTTGGGAAAAATATCTAAAGATTTTTAATGTGTTTTAGGTTGCATTTACGACAAGAATTTATCATCCAAATATTAACAGTAATGGCAGCATTTGTCTCGATATTCTAAGATCACAGTGGTCTCCTGCTTTAACTATTTCTAAAGGTAAAATACTTTTAGAGAATATTCTTGAACTGCTCTGATTCCTTTAATAAGTTAACGGAGTTTCATTCTTGAACCTACTTATTGAATCTTTTTTATTTTGATGTCACGTGTTTAGTAAGAGGCCAGAAAGGGATAATTTAGATCATTTTGCTCCTTTATCAGTATTGATTAAAAAGGTTTTGTGAGAAGTTAAAATTAAAATTGGGGTTGGTGTGTGTGTGTTGGGAAGTTGGGTGGCAAATGCAAATACAATACAAATGCAGTAAAGTTGATTTTAATAGAGCTCTCGTAGTATTTTCAAATACAAATCACTCTTAACACATCTCACTTTCATCTTGCCATTTAGCTAGAATGATATATGCCTAAACTTGAGGTTTCCTTTGTAGGAAAATGGTGGTTTTGGTTTCCTGTGTTTATTATTTAGATAAAACCCTTTAAAAAAATCTTTCATGTTGTGTGAACATGGTGTGTTCCTGCCTAATAACAGTCTTGAAACAGTCTCTAGATGAATTCTGGTCCTCCAGCTTTAATGTTGACACCTAACAGGTTGTCCATTCTCTGCATGAATATCCTGAATGGAGACGGAGTTCCTCTCCATCTCTTTTCTCCTTCTGAATGACTGATGACTTGCACACAAAAAATAAAAATACCCTACCTGCACACAAAACTATTTAATGGGAAGGAAGTATGCATACTAATAATTTTCAGTTTTTGGTGTTAGCGTAGCATTCCTTAGGTACACAGAGTTAGTTATATTGCCAATTGTGCATTGTTTCAGATATATTAAGATAGCAGTTATCCACCTCTTCAGCATTCCCATTTTCTTGCTGAATTCTTACAGTGCAGCAGTTCTCAAGCTGTTTATTGTAATAGCTGATATTTTACCAAAAAATGTTTTATGAGTTTTATAAATACAAGTTTTTTTGGTTTTTTTTTTTTTTTGGTTTTTTTTTTTCTTTAAACAGGACATCATAAGGCCTTTTCTATGCTTATACAATGCATTTGAAACTACTAGAGTGGCTCCGTAGCATTTCCCAAACTTGTCTTCAGTAGAGTCACTTTTGGCGGAAGAAAACAAAAACGGTTTGGGAGAATGCAGTCTTAATTCTTTCAAAGTGTTAAAATGTCAACATAAGTTTAGATCTGTTTTTCAGTCTCTTGGATAGCATTTCAGTTTCTTTCTATTTAAGGCTCCCAAGATTTTTACCATTGCTGGGAATGCACGCTATTTATTCATTATATCATAAAATCTTACAATAACCCCTTGCACAGTGACTGGTATATAACAAGCACTCAAAATAAATTAGATAGATACCCCATTATACAAGTCTACCCCCTCAGAATATGAAGAAAATACTTAAATTCTAATACTATTTACCTGTTTGTTTGTTTTTTTAATAAACTAATATGGCATCGTTTGGGTATCTTAGAGCTCCTGAGTTTGGCAATATTTTTATAGCTAGTCAGTACTGAACATGATGCCAACAAAGCTCTATTTTTAGCACTTATTTACCAAGAGCTTATCTCCTGTGAAATAAAATCTCTGTAAAGCTTTGTCTTGTTGAAATTAAGATATAAACTGATAAAATTTCTTTTGAGGATTAAAGTTTATAATATGTGTTTTTAAATCTTCTTGATACTTATTTATCCAAATTCCTAACGTTAGGTAACACAAATATTTGGTTTTTTGCAGTTCTTTTATCCATTTGTTCACTGCTATGTGATCCAAACCCAGATGACCCCCTAGTGCCAGAGATTGCACGGATCTATAAAACAGACAGAGATAAGTGAGTATGAAATAGTTTAGGAAATAATATAAGAAGTGGTTTTACTTAAATGAGTTACATGTATGTTCTTTCGTAAGTTGAGGCAATTTCAAGAAGACTTGAAGCTTATTTTTGGTAAAGATGATAGTTGAAATGTGCAGAAAGCTAGGTTATGGTGGTTTTTAAAAATATCCCTGGGTTTTAACATGTGTGTTATATTTTTCTAATGTGTTAAACACTTTGTCACTTGTTTTCAAGTTTTGGTGAAGAAAGCAAATTTTTCTCCACCCCAAATTGTTTTTTAAAAGTATGTTAGTTGTAGAAGTAAAATTGGTCAAATTTCTGAAATATTTGAATTATCTTTCTGTTAGACTTCACAGTTTTAATTTTCATATGTTATCATTAATGCTAAGTATACTTGTTCAAATAGGTACAATAGGTTAGCAAGAGAGTGGACAGAGAAATACGCTATGTTGTAGGGTAAGAAGATTTGCACTCCCGTGCGCTTATTCATGGTACTGCCGGCACTTGAGTGCTGCATGCTTTAAGGCACTATATTAACTAACAAAAGGTAACAGATGTGGCAGTTTAAAAAAAAAAAAAAAAAAAAACGAAAACTACGTTTAACTGCTTGATCTCTGTTAATGTGTAAGTAGTCGTTATTGCTTAAAATATTTTTGCATGGCAAAGCAGGTACATAGCACTAGTAAGTACCAGTAAGAAATGAAATTTAAGTGGTATCTTTTTCAACCTACCATAGTATTAAATTTTAGCTTAAAGTCTGTAACAATACTACATGGAATAAGGTAATTTAGTCCAACTTTTTCCAGGAGGTAGTGACTTTAGGGGGTAAAACTTTTAAGCCTAAGCCTCTGAACTAAATATTTATTACTGACAAGCATGCATTAGTGTCAGCTATACGTTGTGGCTCCCTGTATGCTAAATGAGCCTTTGTTTTAAAGTGCTGGCTTTTTGAGAGGCTATTTTTAAATGAGATAGCCATGAATAGGTAGAAAGAATTTACATTTTCTTATAGCTTAGAAAAGTGGTTGAACCATATTTAGTTTCCGGTTTGAAGTGAAGCTTTTAAAGTTCAAACTGTTAATATAAATTTAAAAGTTCTCCTGTGCCCTTTTCTGTATATTCATTTCCTCAGGTTATCTCTGTCTTCTGTTAGGATAAACAGACTATGGCATGGGTGTACTCTAGAGAGAATGTGATAGCATTTATGGGTGTTAATGACCTTCCTCAGTAATAACCTTGCTTGTGTGTGAATTACCTATTGATCTTTTTAAACAAAAGTGCCTGGGTTTTACTACTAGAGAGTACAGTTCAGCAGGGTTTTAGTGGGGCTTATTAGCTCCAATCCACTACACTTTTCGAGTTACTTATATCTACTCTTTCTTGAAAACCACTATTCTTACTACCCTCCCCAATGTCTTACTCTTGCCTATACCTTAATTTCAAAGGCATTTTCTCTTCTGGTAATACTCAGGGCCAGATGAAATTTTTTAGTAACTGTTTGGTTCTGACTTTGATGGAACAGAACATACACAGTGTGCATACTGTTCTAACAGGTCTGTGCTGAAATGTAAAAGGATTTTTTAAATGTTAAAATTTGTCAGGAATGGATCATTAGTTTCTAATCAAACGTTAGCTCAGTGGTGGAAGGGGAGAAAGGTTCTTTGATTTTTGTTCACCTCCCCAATCTTCATTGCCACCTTGTTGTATTTATTAAAATACTATTGCTTTCAGAGCATAGAGCTCTCATTTCCCACATTGGTTGAGTACCAATGCTGTTTCCCCCTTGCTGGTTTTGATTCTAATCATATGTATTGGACAGGGAATCCATAATAAATCTGGAGGTTAAAGAAAAAAAATTCTTTCCTTCCCTTTATTTAAAGAATTTTTTTTTAATATTAAGATTTATTAACTTTATTTTTATTTTTTAAATAACATCTTGTTTGTTTACAGGTACAACAGAATATCTCGGGAATGGACTCAGAAGTATGCCATGTGATGCTACCTTAAAGTCAGAATAACCTGCATTATAGCTGGAATAAACTTTAAATTACTGTTCCTTTTTTGATTTTCTTATCCGGCTGCTCCCCTATCAGACCTCATCTTTTTTTAATTTTATTTTTTGTTTACCTCCCTCCATTCATTCACATGCTCATCTGAGAAGACATAAGTTCTTCCAGCTTTGGACAATAACTGCTTTTAGAAACTATAAAGTAGTTACAAGAGAACAGTTGCCCAAGATTCAGAATTTTTAAAAAATGGAGCATGTGTATTATGTGGCCAATGTCTTCACTCTAACTTGGTTATGAGACTAAAACCATTCCTCACTGCTCTAACATGCTGAAGAAGTCATCTGAGGGGGAGGGAGATGGATGTTCAGTTGTTACATCAAAGGAAGCAGCATTACTCTATAGCAGCATCCATTCTTGTTTGAGCCTTCCACTGTTAGAAATTTGAGGTTACCATGATATACTTTATGCTCATAACTGATGTGGCTGGAGAATTGGTGTTGAATTTATAGCATCGGCAGAACAGAAAATGTGATGTATTTTATGCATGTCAATAAAGGAATGACCTGTTCTTGTTCTACAGAGAATGGAAATTGGAAGTCAAACACCCTTTGTATTCCAAAATAGGGTCTCAAACATTTTGTAATTTTCATTTAAATTGTTAGGAAGCTTGGAGCTATTAGTTAATCTATCCTCCAATACACTGTTTAATATAGCACTGAATAAATGATGCAAGTTGTCAATGGATGAGTGATCAACTAATAGCTCTACTAGTAATTGATTTATTTTTCTTCAATAAAGTTGCATAAACCAATATGAGTTAGCTGCCTGGATTAATCAGTATGGGAAACAATCTTTTGTAAATGCAAAGCTGGTTTTTTGTTTTGTTTTGTTTTTGTTTTTTTGTATATACTGTTGGGATTTGCTTCATTGTTTGACATCAAATGATGATGTAAAATTCAAAAGAGTGAATATTTTGCATTGTTCATTTAAAGTGCACAGTCTGTTACAGGTTGACACATTGATTGACCAGATTTATGCAGAATTAGTAAGCTAATCAGATAGTGTAGCTGTAGTATGCTGCACATGATACTGGCAGCCCTAGAGTTCAAAGAAGGACTTGGGACCCAGCAGTTTTGAAACCTGTATATGGAGTTTAAGAAATTTATTTTCCAGGTGCAACCCCCATTTAAAATTTTTCTTCACCTTGTACATTTGACAGATGATACAACCATAACATGGGAGTAATAATGGGTCAAAATTTACAAAATAAAATACTGTTTTGGTGTGGGAGTTGTGATGAGGCTGTGTTGAAGTGACTTCCTATGTGGGATATTGAGTATCCATTGAAATGGATTTGTTCAGCCATTTACATTAATGAGCATTTAAATGCACCAGATATTTCAGGTGACTTAACATGAATGAATAAAAGTCAATGCTATTGGATTATTTTTGCTTGACAAGTGCTATCTGTGCCACTGATTTAACTTCTGTAGTAACAAGGGCATTATCATTCTTCACCCTTTCTAATTCTGACCCTGTAGTGTTACTTTTTTTCTTATTTTGGTTTGTCCATTCCTTTATTTCTTACAGTCCTGTATTCAATTTCTAACACGTCTGTGACTTTTCTCCAGCTCCACATTTTTGCACTGCTTACATTTATGTGCAATCTTATTCCTTGTCTGCACACAGATGTGGAAAGCTAGATATAAAATAAATGTTAAAGCTTGATTTTTATAAACATTGTAATACGTAGTTTGGACATGATTTATTGACTTAAAAGTACTTCTCTAAACTGGAAGTGAAATGCATGCCTTCTGAAAAAGTTATGATTTTGTTAATTCTGTAATAAGCAGCTCATTGGGAAGTAGTCCAGCTTTTACACTTTCCCAGTGAGTGAATTTTTTCATTATGATGCTTAATGCTTACAGAAATAATGGTGACTTCTTAAGGGTAGATGTCATGCTGTTAAAACTTTTTGGATTCAAATTATGAAAGAGAAATAAGTAACATACCACTCGACAAGGTAAGAGATGCTCTTTGGCTTTTATTTTCAAAGTAGTTCTGAGACTTCTGTACTCAAAATAACAGCTTTAGTAGGGATATCATTTCTTGACCAACCGTGAATAAAATGTACATACTTGTCAGAGCTTTTGGATCCCTAACTGACTTTCACGTTGACCTTTTTAGCCTTAGACAACCCTTCGGTATTACTGAGATGACTTCCTTAAACCACTGATTGTCATAATGATGATTAGTGGATGTGTCAGGTTCTTAATCTTCGACTTGATGCTTTCTGTAACATTTCATATGTCACTTCTAAGGGAATAAGCCATAAAGGCTTCTCCAGGTTTAAGAGAACAGTGTTTTAAAGTACCTGGAAAACCAGTGTTTTTGAATGTATAGATACTGAACTTGAGATCATCTCCAATGAAACCTTGAAACATCTTCCCTCTTTACTCTGCCCCACTTACTAATTTGACATTACTAGTGCCATATATAGGACTGCAGTGAATATTAGCAGATTAAGAATTGATTTTGGATCTACCTATGTATTTCCTATGTCTTTAATGCATAAATTCAATATATAAAATTTCTCTTAACCTATGGGAAATCCAGTTGGCCTATTAATGGTACTTAAATTCACATTTTAATTGACTAGTTTTTGTTCCTGGGCAAGTTTGCAATGTGATAACCAGATGTACAGAAAAGCTGAACTTTACAGTGATTAGTTTGCTTTCATGTGTGAGTGCTCACTTTTTAAAGTATGAACCACAGTTAACTAGTGGTCTCAGGGGTAGTGAAACACTCACTTTTTTTAATGGCTTATTTGAAGTATACTTAAGATACTGATCATGCTGTGTTAGTGATTTTGGCGGTGACTCAATTAGCTATGTTTTGTGTTGGCATAACAAAACTGTTAAATGATTGTCAATTACCCTTTTCAGTGAATTTGTCTTCTATTTTATGAGGAACCCAGTGCAAGTCACTATTGTCTAATAGTGACATCTGCATAAGACTTGTAATAGCTAAAATTAATTGAGCTTTAAGGAATTGTTACCATTAAAGTCTGTATTCAAAGACACTTTGGCCTTACTCAGTAATTCCAGCTAACACATGAAATCCACATTTCAACATGATGTTGAGAGTTCAATTTAAATTTCCTGTAACAGTAAAACAGCAACAAAATGGTCTTGAGTTAGAATGATGCTTCCCAAAGAGTGGTCTTGAGACCAATGTCCACATCATTTGGGAAATTCTTTAAAATGCACACTAACAGGCTATGTGCATGCCTAATGAATCAGGAACTATAGGGGTGGGATTCAGCAGTCTTTAAAAAGTGATTGTAAAGCATGGTGACATTGAGAACTATTTATTAGACGTATGTTAATAGCTCTCCCTTCTAATAGGAGACAGCCATCCAATAGTCATTTAACCATAAAGTTATTTTACAAATCTTGCCCTTTTCATGACAGGCTGTAGAACTTAAATTGTATGCCTAACATTTCTACTTAATTGTAACGCTGTAGATGTCCACTTTTACACTTTGAATAAATAAGGTGCTTTTTCCTAACTAGGTAATCTAACCAGTGACTCCAATATAAGATCTAACTTTACTCCTAGTACGTATTATTAAACCAATGGCCATATGGTATTAAAAAGAGTAACAAGGTACAAAACTACCTATTCAGCGTTGCGCTAGGTAGCTGAATCAGGATTTGAAACCAGGTCTCATTCCATAGCCCTGTGCTAACCAACTCTTTTTTTTTTTTTTTTTTTTTTTTTTTTTTTTGAGAAGGTAAAATGACAAGGTTGTGGGCAATGTTTACTAAATTTAACAATTTTACCTGAAAGAAGCTATTAAATCTATTTTTACTATCCAGTGTAATGAAAAAACCAAATGATAAAGGAATGTGGAAATAAAAGATATAAAGACCCCTGACAGCCAAAAAAAAAAACCAGGAAGAAAGTCTCGAAAGCATGTTTGAAGTTAGCTGAATGCTTGATTTTCTTTACATCCCCAGTACTTAATATTTTGCATACTTTCCTACTATGCTATAACTATTTGCTTCTATCTTTGGTTTTGAAGAACATTTTATGATTATGGTACACGAAGTGTTTCTGATTGTTTATGTGGAACATACATTGTTTTGGTTAAGGTCCCACTGTCAAGTCATCTCTTCCCAAAGTGCACCCTATTCTGGATGATAATTTGAATTTTAAAAAAGCTGTTTTTCTGTATTATAGAAAAATGGTTCTATATTTAATTTTTATTTTTATATAGTACTGCCTGATCCTCTGAATAACCTCTTGATTCCTTGTTTTTACCATATCAAAAAAGTGTCACAAAATGGGAAACAAGTACTTGCACATCCTACCTGCTTAGGAACAGTGTTCACTGACCTACTCTCAGACATCCAAACTCCAGACTAGTATGTGGCTTTCAGTTCGTAACCACCTGGCTATTAGGCATCTTTAAGATGTCTACGGCTGTCCTAATATCTGCACATAAACACACCTTTTGGCCTCAGTAAACAAACTCCATTCTTATAATTGCATTGGTCCAAAACCTAGGCATCAACCTTGGCTTCTCATTCCATGCTTCCAACAAAATTAAATAAGCCTATCAATTCTACCTTAAAATTTTATTCAGAATCTATTTGCCTTATTTACTGCTACCACCTTGGTCTGAAGCTCCACCATCTCTTAACTTGAATTGTTATAATAGCCTCCTGAGTGGTCTTCCTTCCTTCCTTGCAGCAGTCTATTCCACTTTGAGCGCCCAGCATACTTTAAACCATAAAACATATCACTTTGCTCTAAACCTCCTAATAATATTCCATCTCAGAGTAAAAGCCAAAGTAGTAAAAGTAATATACAAAACCAAATTGCTTTTTCCCACCACTTTCACTTCATACCTCTAATCACTCGATTACCCCACGATCCACCAAACTCAACTCTCATTCTGGCCTCTGCTGAGAATTGAACACTGTGGGCTTCCTCCCACTTCAAGATGTTTGTCCTTTTTCTTCTCTGCCCAGAAAGATCTTACCCCAGATACCATGTGGCCCCTCCTCTAACTGTAGGTCTGAGTTCAAATGTCACCTTATCAGAATGGTTTTTCTTGACTATCCTACATAAAATACCAACACATCACCACTATAGAGTGCACAATGACATGTTCAGTATTGTCCACCTTACATGTAATATTTGGTTCCCCTCAGTCCCATCCCAGAATGTAAACTCTTAAGAGGGCAGATATGTTTGTCTATTGGTTCCACTGATGCATTCCTCAATGGCTAGGTCGCTGCACGTTGTAGGTGGTCAAATATTTACTAGATGAATGAGCTAAATGGTAGGTTCCTTGCATCTTTTTTTTTTTTTTAACTTCAAAAGTACAAGAACTTTGTAATATGCTGCAGAAAAAGTGCTTAATGGAAACTTCTTTATGAGTACTGTAAGTAAAATATCACAATGACTGTCAGTATAGATACTGTGACCAACCCTCCTGTGAAAAAGCCAACATAGAAAAATTTTTTTTCTTTTAATCAATTATATGTTAAGAAAGCAAGGAGTACTATGAGGTCAACACCAAACTGAAATCAAGAACCTAAAGAAGAAGCCGAACGTAACCCAGAAGCCAGCTTTCATGTTGAGCTGATGAACCAAGTGAACTTCAAACTTTAATTTCCGTGGTCTTGGCAAAGCCAGGGCTCACCCAAAGAATGGTGTCAAATACGCGAAACCCTATTTTAATATTCACATTTGATTTTCTGCCCAAAATACTCTGGAATATATCGGGGCATTAAATTAACCTGTACATTTCAGTGTCTGCCTGTTTTGAACCTTGGTGGTTGGAGGGTAATGCTCGCCTTAAAATTTATAACAATAGTTTAGCCTTTGTAAAATTTGCAACCCAGAATCTTGATTATTTAAATTGTTCCAGAAAACTCAAGCCTCAAGCAGAGTATTTGATGTTTAAAGTAGTTCCCAATCAGTGGAGCAACAAGATGCTATCAGAAGCAAATACTCTCCACAGGAACTCAATAATAGCTGACATTTAAAAATCAGGGGGAAAAAAAAAAGATACAAGGGAACATAACACAATGAGTGGGATTCAACTGAGTTGCAAAGATTTCAGGCACTAAAAATATCAGCATCCAAATTGGAAAGGAAGAAGTAAAACTTCTCAGATGGCATGATTTTACAGAGGAAATTCTAAAGATTCCACACACACACAAAAGTTAAATTCAGCAACGTTGTGGGATACAAGATTAAAAAGTTGGCTGTATTTCTATACACTAGCAATAAACAATCCAAAAATAAAATTAAGTAAATAATACCATTTCCATTAGCATTGAAAAGAATAAAATACTTAGGAATAAATACAACACAGGAGGTAAAAGACTACAATGAAAACTACAAAATATTGCTGAATGAAGACCTAAAATAAATGGAAAAACATTTGGATTGGAAGACTTAACATTGTTGTCTTACTTTCCCATCTGCTAAAACAATACACAATGGATTGAGAACAGGAGTTTGTAGGCTCACTGTTTTGAGGCTAGGAGAAGTCCAAAATTGAAGTTTCAGCAAGGTAAAGCTTTGCCCTTGAATATTGTGGTATTCTGTCTCTGGCTGACAGTGGTCCTTGGATCGTTGACTCTTCTATCATATGGTCATGTCCTTTCCTTTCTCCCCTGGTTTCCATTGACTTCCAGCTTCTGGTCCTCCACTTTACTTTCTCTTCATAAAATATCCAGTAAGAGGGTTAAGGTCCAACTTCATTTGGTTGGGCCAAACCTTCACTAAAAATACCTTCAAAAGGTCCTATTTGCAATGGATTCAAACCCACAGGAATGGACTAACATTGAGAACATGTTTGTTTTTTTTTTCCTAGGGTACATAATTCCATCCACCACAATTAAGATGTCAGTACTTCCCAAAGTGATCTAGAGATTTGATGTATCCCCTATCAACATCCCAATGGTCTCTTTTTTCCATAAATGGAAAAGTGGATCCTAAAATTCATATCAAATGGCAAGGGATCTCATATAGCCAAAACAGTCTTTAAAAAAAAAAAAAAAAAAAAAAACATAGATGGAGGACTCACTTTCAGTTTCAAAACTTACTGTAAAGCTATGCTAATGAAGTCAGTGTGGTACTGACATAAGGATAGACATATAGACCAATGGAGTATAATTGAGAGTCCAGAAATAAACCCAAACATCTATGATTAATTGACTTTCAACAAGTGTGCAATGACAATTCAATGGGGAAAGGATAATCTACCAACAAATTGTCCTAGGACAACTGGATTGGATATCCACATGTACAGGAATGAATTTGGACCCTCATCTCTTATCATGTATAAAAATAACTCAAAATGGATAAAGACCAAAATATAAAAGCTAAAATCATAAAACTCTTAGAATATAGAGGTAAATCTTCATGGCATTGGATTTGGCAATGGATTCGGCAATGGATTCTTAGATATGACACCTAAAGCACATGCAACTGAAGGAAAAAACATAAATAGAACTTCATAAAAATTACAAACTGTGTCAAAGGATACTATCAAGAAAATGAAAAGACAACCTTCAGAAGGGGAGAAAATATTTGCAAATCATATATATCACAAGGAATTAATAACCATAGTATATGAGAAACTCTTACAACTCAATATTAAAGAAAACCCAATTTTAAAATGGGCAAAGGAATACCAAGTAGAGTTTTCTTACATAGTTACTTTTTATCATAGTTAATAATGCTTTATATTAAACTTCTGTGTAGCCTACTGTGTGATTACTGTCTCCTGATTGGAAACAAGTGCTATAGATTTAAAGGAAAAAGAATGGGACACAAAAATTTTTTAAGTTAATGGTGGACTTCTGAGCAAGATGGTGGAATAGGAAGCTGAGCACTCCTCCTCCAAAAACAGCTAGTGGAAAGGCATAAACTGTCTGAAATAACTTTTCTGGGGCTCCAGGGTCTCCAGAGGCCAGGGGAGAATTATACTGCCTCCAGGGATGGAAAGGCCAAGACACTGCAATACAAAACAGTGAGTAGAGCATTCAGGGATGACAGTGTTGCCCACCCCCAATTCTTGAGGCTAGAAGCCCTGGTCCAATTCCTGGCTGGCTGATGCAGATGGAGAGGAATGTGGAAGCCCTCTTTCCCAAGAACAGGGGGTTGCATGTCTCAGTAATGGTCATGGGTTTTGATTGGGAAATTGGGATCACTGGGTCATGACTTTAAGCCATGGGTTTAGCCCACCCCAAACAGGGAACACTGGCCATGGTTTCAACCCTGTCCCTGCAGGAGCAAAGGCAATAGAAGATCAAAGACAGGGAGCCGTTAATGCTGCAAATAAAAGATTGCTGAAGAGCATGATCTGTTGGGCAGACCAGGAAAGTGCAGCTATGAAGAGTTATCAAAAAGGCATTTGGGATGGGAGAAACTAAGATGGCGGCTAGGTGAGACAGGGCAAAAATACACCTCCATGAAAAACACTAGATAAAAACCAGAAAGTGACCCAGAATACCGGTTACAGCAATGCACCAGCTGGGCGAGGTCTTCTAGTTCCACAGAGGCTGTATACTTGGTGAAACCGAGAGTCTGCACTCTGAAACGAGTGAGTAAGCTGGCTGGAAGACCCGCAGCCACGCAGCGGTCTGGGAAAGCCAGGGTTTAGCATTTGGAGACTGACAGCCTCTTTAAAAAAAAAAAAAAAGGGAAAACCCCAGGAGCAGCTGCAGCTGCTATGGGGGGAACCACTCAGTAAAACACAGCAAGAGAGGGCTGGGCCGGCCTCTCGGTGTCTGGCCTGGAGGATAGCCTGTTGCAGAAACCCTTGGGGCTGGGGGAACGGAGGAGAGAGCCGGAAGCAGAAAGAAACCCCAACGCTAGCAGCTGGCTCCCCAGAGGGCTGGATAAACTCCTGCCCAGGGCCATGCCCACAGCCCAGAGCCCCACCAGTTGTCCCGGAGCTGGGAAGGAGGAACTGTGCGAGGAGTGGGGTGTGGAGACACCCCGTTCAGCCATCTTTGCATCAGGTTGAAAGCGCCCCGGCACAGCCCAGTGGCCCGGGGCTTCCCTTGAGGGGCGGCGCGCACTGGTGACGTAGCACAGCATTGTCTTGGCAGAGGTTCTGGAGGATCGTGGCTGGGTGGGGGGACCCGCTCGGAGAACCCAGGGAGACTATGCCAAGTCTGGTGGTTTGTGGGACAGTGAGAGAGAGGGTCTGGGGCTGAAATGAAACTTGTGGCAGCCTTGAATCCCTGGGAACCTGGGGGATTTGAGTATGAAAACTGTCCTTCCTCCCTGGCCACCCGTACACATGCCCCACATTCAGGGCGGACGGCTCCAGCAACACACCCAAACTGAGTTCTCTAACTGAACCCCACAAGAATCATTTCCCCACACACCATGGGGACAAGGTGGAGAACTGACTTGAGGGGTATAGGTGACTCACAGACACCATATGCTGGGTAGTTAGAGATAGTGTATGCCAGCAAATGGTGTTTCTGAAAAATTAGGTTTTTTTTTTCTTTTTTACACCTTGAAAGAATCCTATCAAGCAAAGCAAATGCCAAGAGGCCAAAAACAACAGAAAATCTTAATGCATATGATAAAACCAGACAATATGGAGAATCCAACTCCAAACACACAAATCAAGGTATTGGAAGAGACAAAGTACCTCGCACAATTAATCAAAGAACTACAATCGAGGAACGAAAACATGGCAAAGGATTTAAAGGACATCAAGAAGACCATGGCCCAGGATATAAGTGACATAAAGAAGATCCTAGAAGAGCATAAAGAAGACATTGCAAGAGTAAATAAAAAAGTAGAAGATCTTATGGAAATAAAAGTAACTGTTGGCCAAATTAAAAAGACTCTGGATATTCACAATACAAGACTAGAGAAAGCTGAACAACATCTCAGTGTCCTAGAACCCCACAGAACAGAAAATGAAAGAACAAAAGAAAGAATGGAGAAAAAAAATCAAAAAAATTGAAATGGATCTCAGGGATATGATAGATAAAATGTCCAAACTTAAGACTCATTGGTGTCCCAGAAGGGGAAGAGAAGGGTAAAGGTCTAGAAAGAGTATTCAAAGAAATTGTTGGGGAGAACTTCCCCAACCTTATACACAATAAAAATACACAAAGCATAAATGCCCAGCGAACTCCAAATAGAATAAATCCAAATAAACCCACTCTGAGACATAATTCTGATCAGACTCTCAAATACTGAAGAGAAGGAGCAAGTTCTGAAAACAGCAAGAGAAAAGCAATTCACCACATACAAAGGAAACAACATAAAACTAAGTTGTGACTACTCAGCAGCCACCATGGAGGTGAGAAGGCAGTGGCATGACATATTTAAAATTCTGAGAGAGAAAAATTTCCAACCAAGAATAGTTTATCCAGCAAAACTCTCCTTCAAATTTGAGGGAGAGCTTACATTTTTCACAGACAATCAAAGGCTGAGAGACTTTGCCAATAAAAGACCTGCCCTACTTCAGGTTCTAAAGGGAGCCCTACCAACAGAGAAACAAAGAAAGGAGAAAGAGATATAGAGAATTTTAATGACGTATATAGTACCTTACATCCCAAATTACCAGGACACTTATTTTTCTCCAGTGATCACGGATCTTTCTCCAGAAGGGACCACAAGCTGGGACATAAAACAAGCCTCAAGAAATTAAAAAAAAAAAAAAATTGAATATACTCAAAGCACATTCTCCAACCACAATGGAATACACATAGAAGTCAATAATTTTTGAACTGCAACTCCACTATTTACTTCCTACATGATAAAAAATACACAAACTCTAAGGAAAAATCAATGGTTTTGAACTCTATGTAAAATACGTAATTTTAGACAACTATATAAAGGTGGGGGAATGGAGGAGTATAGGAACATAGTTTATGTGTCCTATTGAAGTGAAGGTGGTATCAAAGAAAAACAAGATTGATATGGATTTAAGAGGTTAATTTTAAGCCCCACAGTAAACACAAAGAAATTATCAGAGAATATAACCATAGAGATGAAAAGTAGAGTATGGGTTAAGAGAAATGGGGGAAGGGGGCAATGGGGAGTTAAGAAATGAGTGTAGGGTTGCTGTTTGAGGTGAAGGGAAATTTCTAGTAATGGATGATGGGAAAAAGCATTACAGCATTCTAAATGTGATTAATCCCACTAATGGAAGGCTAGGGAGGGAGTGGAATGGGAAGGTTTAAGCTGTATATATGTCTCCACAATTGGAAAAAAAAAAAAAAAAAGACGGTCTAAATAGATGACAATTGAATGCCAAGGATAACTTGGATAGGATTGGAGGATAGAGGACAGGTGGCTCAAAGGGACACAGTTGAGACATAAGGAAAAGGAAATATACAATGTAAGCTTTGTATCATTGTTGAATCTCTTGTACTTCTTAGCTGCACTTAATGGGATTGCATAAAAGAATGTTCTTGTTCATGGGAAGCATATATGTGAATTATAGTGTATGTTCAAGGATGTGTGCAGCTAACTCTCATATGTTCAGAAGACAGAGCAATAGATGATGGATGATAGGGAGGGAGGGAGGGATGGAGGCAGGGAAAGAAATAGTGATGTGACAGCACATTAAAGTTGGATTGAGCTATAGGGGAAGGGGAGTGAGGGTATGATGGAATTCTGTGTATGGGGTTAGTATTGTTTTTGCAACTGTTCCTATAACTCTGAATTTATTTCAAAATAAAAAAATAAATTGGGGTGGTGAATGCATAACTATATGATGGTACTATGAACAGTTGATTGTACACCATGGATGACTGTATGGTATGTGAGTATATCTCAATAAAACTGAATTTAAGAAAAAAAAAAGGCATTCGGGCATCTTTCCTGACCCTCTCCCTGGAAAATACTGGCATGGGAAAGGCATCTCTGGGGTGACCCTCTTCCAAGAATTTTGCCTTCCAGGAAAAAGCAGCCAGAGGCAATGAAAGGAGAGTTTAAAAAAAAAAAATGATAGAGGCAAAAAAAAAAAAAAAAAAACCCGTACAGATCAAGTTTTCCAGAGAAGTGACAGAGAAAAAGAAGTGTTTCCCTGGGGATGAAACAATTACATAAGTAGTGCAATCCTAAAAATGGTACCACATTATACAGGACAAGAATTAGATGAAGAAGAGCTAAAAATATCTGATCAGTTAAGCATGGCCATTTCCAAATGTCTTGAATAAGTTGAACCAAGTGTCAAAGAAGAGACAGCACAAAGCCAATCAACAGTAAAACCTCACATGAGAGAGAAACTGACCTTCAGAATAAACTCATCAAGATAATCAGATGTCTAGATATCAGCAAAAAATTACAAACCATACTAAGACTCCAGAAGATATGGACCAGTCACAGGAAAAAATTAAAACTTCAGAGGAGACAGAATTTAGAAAAACTTATCAAAGAAGTTCAAAAAATCTTCTAAATTAATTGAAGATGAAGGAAAATACAGCTACAGCAATAAGGGTATTAGGAAGATATTGTGGGAGCATAAATAAGAATTTGAAAGCATAAATAGAAAAATAACAGAAATTATTTCAACAGGCAGAAGAAAGAACCAGTGAGCTAGAAGGTAAGACAATAGAAATCTCACAGAACAGAACAGATAGAGAAAATAAAGGAAAAAAATTGAGAAGGGTCTCATGGAATTGAATGACAGAATGAAGCACACAAATATATGTGTCATGAGTTTCACAGAAGTAAAAGAAAAAGGAAAAGGGGAAGAAAGAATATTTGAGGAAATAATGGCTGAAAATCTCCCAATTCTTATGAAAGACATAAATATACAAATCCAAGAAGTGCAATGTACTCCAAACAGAATAAATCCTAATAGACCTACTCTGAGACACATATTAATTAGAATGCCAAATGCCAAAGATAAATAGAGAATCCTGAAAGCAGCAAGAGAAAAGTGATTCATCACATACTGGGGATCCTCCACAAGATCAAATACTGATTTACCTTCAGAAACCATGGAGGCAAGAAACGAGTGTTATGACATATTTAAGATACTGAAACAGAAAAACTGCCAGACAGGAATTCCTTTCTGGAAAAACTGTCCTTTGAAAATGTACAGTTTTGTTTTTTTTTTTTAATCTTCATTTTATTGAGATATATTCACATACCACACAGTCATACAAAACAAATCATACATTCGATTGTTCATAGTACCATTACATAGTTGTACATTCATCACCTAAACCAATCCCTGACACCTTCATTAGCACACACACAAAAATAACAAGGATAATAATTAAAGTGAAAAAGCAATTAAAGTAAAAAAGAACACTGGGTGCCTTTGTTTGTTTGTTTGTTTCCTTCCCCTATTTTTCTACTCATCCATCCATAAACTAGAAAAAGGGGAGTGTGGTCCTTATGGCTTTCCCAATCCCATTGTCACCCCTCATAAGCTACATTTTTATACAATTGTCTTTGAGATTCATGGGTCCTGGGTTGCAGTTTGATAGTTTCAGGTATCTACCACCAGCTACCCCAATTCTTCAGAACCTAAAAAGGGTTGTCTAAATTCTGCGTAAGAGTGCCCACCAGAGTGACCTCTCGCTCCTTTTGGAATCTCTCTGCCAATGAAGCTTTTTTCATTTCCTTTCACATCCCCCTTTTGGTCAAGAAGATGTTCTCCATCCCATGATGCCAGGTCTATATTCCTCCCCGGGAGTCATATTCCACGTTGCCAGGGAGATTCACTCCCCTGGGTGTCTTTTCCCACGTAGGGGGGAGGGCAGTGATTTCACCTTTCAAGTTGGCTTAGCTAGAGAGAGAGGGCCACATCTGAGCAACAAATAGGCATTCGGGAGGAGGCTCTTAGGCACAATTATAGGGAGGCCTAGCCTCTCCTTTGCAGCAACAGTCTTCCCAAGGGTAAATCCTGTGATAGAGGGCCCAACCCAGCAAACCACCAGTCCCCTATATCTGTGGTCATGTTAGCAACCATCGAGGTGGGGTAGGCCAATACCCCTGCATTCTCCACAGGCTCCTCAAGGGGGCTCTACATATTTTTTTCCTTGTTTTTTTTTTTTAACTTTTTTTTAAAAATCAACTGTATGAAAAATAAAAAAAATAAAAAATAATAATTAAAAAAAACCTTCCAGTAAAAGAACATTTCAAAGAGACCATAACAAGGGAGTAAGAAAAAGACAACTAACCTAAGATAACTACTTTACTTCCAACATGTTCCTACTCTACCCCAAGAAAGTTACCTAATATAGCAACATTTCTGTGAACTTGTTCCTACTATACCCATCAGAAATTAACAGACCATAGTCATTCCTGGGCATTCCCAGAATGTTAAATTTACCTGTGATAGCTTATCTGTTCTTCTTGGGTTATTGTTCCCCCTTCCTTAATTGCTCTCTATTGCTAGTTCCCCTACATTCTACATTATAAACCATTTGTTTTACATTTTTCAAAGTTCACATTAGTGGTAGCATGTAATATTTCTCTTTTTGTGCCTGGCTCAGCATTATGTCTTCAAGGTTCATCCATGTTGTCATATGTTTCACATCGTTCCTTCTTACTGCCATGTAGTATTCCATCGTGTGTATATACCACATTTTATTTATCCACTCATCTGTTGAAGGACATTTGGGTTGTTTCCATCTCTTGGCAATTGTGAATAATGCTGCTATGAACATTGGCGTGCAGATATCTGTTCGTGTCACTGCTCTCCGATCTTCCGGGTATATACCGAGAAGCGCAATCGCTGGATCAAAGGGTATCTCTATATCTAGTTTTCTAAGGAACTGCCAGACTGACTTCCAGAGTGGCTGAACCATTATACAGTCCCACCAACAATGAATAAGAGTTCCAATTTCTCCACATCCCCTCCAGCATTTGTAGTTTCCTGTTTGTTTAATGGCAGCTATTCTAATTGGTGTGAGATGGTATGTCATTGTGGTCTTAATTTCCATCTCTCTAACAGCCAGTGAAGCTGAACATTTTTTCAAGTGTTTCTTGGCGATTTGTATTTCCTCTTCAGAGAACTGTCTTTTCATATCTTTTGCCCATTTTATAATTGGGCTGTCTGTACTATTGTCAGAAAATGTGCAGTTTTAAACATTCTCAGATAAACAGGAAGTGAGAGAGTTTCTCAACAATAGAGAAGCACCAGAAGAAATACTAAAGGGAATTCTGCAGGCTTAAAGGAAAAGACAGGAGAGAGGCTTGAAGGGCAGTATAGAAATGAAGATTATCAGAAGCGGTAACTAAATGGGTAAAAAGAGAGATTAAAAACATGGCATTTAAAACCAAAGGATAAATGGTTGAAGTAGATACTGCATTTACAATAATAACTTTGAATGTTAATGAATTAAACTCCCCAGTTAAAAGACACAATTTGGCAGAATGGATGAAAAAAATATGATCAATTTATAATCTGTCAACAAGAGACTCACCTTAGACCCAAGGACACAAATACATTGAAAATGAAATGTTGGAAAATATTCCACTCAAACAATAACAAAAAAGAGCCAGGGTAGCTATACTAATATCAGTAAAAAGAGATTATAAATTCAAAATTTTCATAAGAGACAAAAAAGGACACTATATATTAATAAAAGGGTCAATCCACCAAGAAGAAGAAATAATCGTGACTATTTTACATCTAACCAGGATGCCCCAAAATACATGGAGCAAACACTGGCAAAACTGAAAGGAGAAATAGACATCTTTACAATAATGGCTGTATACTTCAATACACCACTGTCAATAAATAGAACATTGTAGAAAGAGGATCAATAAGGAAACAGAGAGCTTGAGTAATATGATAAATGAACTATACCTAAGAGAAAAATACAGAGCATTGCACCTCAAAATAGCAGGATATACATCCTTCTCAAGTACTCATGGTTCATTCTCCACATATTAGATCACAAAACAAGTGTCAACAAATTTTAAAGTATTGAAATTATACAGAACACTTTCTCTGACCATAATTGAATGAAGCTGGAAACCAATAACAGGCAGAGAACTGGAAAATTCACAAATATATGAATGTTAAACAACACACTCTTAAACAATCAATGGGTCAAAGAAGAAATTGTGAGAAATATCAGCGAATATCTTGAGACAAATGAAAATGAGCGCACAACATATTAAAACTTATGGAATGCAGCAAAGGCACTGTTGAGAGGGAAATTTATAGCCTTAAACACTTACGTTAAAAAATCTAAGAACTATCTGCATGCCTAGAGGAACTAGAAAAAGAACAGCAAACTAATCCCAAAGCAAGCAGAAGGAAATAACAAAAATGGAGCAGAAAAAATGAAATTGAGTATAGAAAAGTAGAGAGTTAACACAACCTAATTTGGTTCTTTGAAAGGATCAATAAAATAGACAAACCCTTGGCTAGACTGACAAATAAAAAAGGAAAGAAGATGTAAATAAATAAATCAGAAATGAGAAGGGTGATATTACTACAGACCACATAGAAATAAAAAAGATCATAAGAAGATACCATGAAAAACTGCATGCCAAAAAAAATTAGATAGCTTAGATGATATGGACAACTTCCTAAAAACACTCAATCTATACTGACTCTAGAAGAAATAGAATGCCTCAACAGACCAATTACAAGTAAAGATATCAAATCACTCATCAAAAAAAACTCCCAGCAAATAAAAACCCAGGACCAGATGGCTTCACAGGTGAATTCAGCCAATTAAAAAAAACAAAAACAAAAACAAAAAACTAATACTAATCTTGCTCAAACTCTTCAAAGAATTGAAGAGGAGGAAACATTACCTATCTCATATGAAGCCAACATCACCATAATAACAAAGCTAGATAAAGATACTACAAAGAAAGAAAACTACAGATCAATCTTGCTACTGAATATAGATGCAAAAATCATCAACAGTATTTTTGCAAATAAAAATCAACATCACATTAAAAGAGTTATACACCAATATCAAGTGACTTTTATCCCAGGTATGTAAGGGTGGTTCAACATAAGAAAATCAATTACCACATTGACCACATTGACATTGACACATGGTTGATGCAGAAAAGGCATTTGACAAAATCCAGAATCCACTCTTGATACAAGCATTTTAAAAGATAGGACTAGAAGCAAACAGCCTCAACATGATAAAAAGCATACATGAAAAACCCACCACTAACATTGTACTCAATGATGAAAGACTGAAAGTTTTCCCTGTAAGATCTGGAACAACACAATGATGCTCACTGTCATGATGCTTATTCAACATTGTGCTAGAATTTCTAGCTAGAGCAATTAGGCAAGAAAAAGAAATAAAATGTATCCAAATAAGAAGGTAAGAAAAACTTTCACTATTTGCAGATGACATTATCCTATGTATAGAAAGGCCCAAAAAATCTACAACTAAGCTACTAGAGGTAATAAACTACTTCAGCAAAGTGGTGGGATACAAGGTCAACAAGCAAAAAATCAGTTATGTTTCTATATACCAGTAATGAGCAACTCAAGGAGGAAATCAAGAAAAAAATTTTCACTTACAATAGCAAATGAAATAATCAAATATCTAGGAATGAATTTAACCAAGGATATTGTTCCAGTTTGTTAATGCTGCCATTATGCAAACTACCAGAAATGGATTGACTTTTATAAAGGGGTTTTATTTGGTTAAAAATTTACAGTCCAAAGCAATAAAAGTGTCCAAACTAAGGCATCAAGAGGATACCTTCATCGAAGAACAACTGATGGTGTACAAAACACCTCTGCCAGCTGAGAAGGCATGTGGCTGGCATCTGCTTGTCCTTGGCTCCCAGGTTGTGTTTCAAAGTGGCTTTCTTCAAAATGTCTCTGGGCATCTGTCTTAGCTCCTGCTGGCAGGGCTTCATCTCTTAGCTTAGCATCTCCTTCTGTCTGCATCTCCAAGCATCTCTAAGCATCAGCCAGCATCTGGGTCTGGCTCCTAGCATCTCTGTCAGCTCCCAAGCATCACCCTGAAGTTCTCTCTCAGCTTCTCTGTGCTCCTTCTGTCTGTGAGCTCTCCTATACAATAGGACACCAGGGGCCCACACCTCTATGGAAATATCTAATCAAAATGATTCACCTACAGTAGGGTGACTCACATCTCCATGGAAACAACCTAATCCAAATATCCCACAAGACTGGCTTAAAACATGGCTTTTGAAGGACATAATATATCCAAACCAGCACAGATATAAGGGGCCTGTTCACAGAGATCTACAAAATGTTGCTAAAAGAAATCAAAGAAGACCTAGCTAAATGGAAGGGCATTCCATGTTCATGGATTTGAAGACTAAATATTGTTAAGATGTCAATTCTATCCAAATTGATTTACAGATTTAATGCATTCCCAATCAAAATTCTGACAGTCTACTTTTCAGAAATGGAAAAGCCAATAATCAAATTTAGTTGGAAGGGTAATGGGCCCCAAATAGCCAAAAACATCTTGAAAAAGAAGAATGAACTTGGAGGACTCATACTTCCTGACTTTCAAGCATATTACAAAGCTACAGTGAGCAAAACAGCATGGTACTGGCATAAAGATAGATATAATGGCAAATAGAATCAAGTGGAGAGATGAGAAATAGATCCTCCCATCTATGATCAATTGATATTTGGCATGCTTCCAAGTCCACTCAACTGGGACAAAATAGTCTCTTCAACAAATGTTTTTGGGAAAACTGGGTATCCATATGCAAAAGAATGAAAGAGGATCCCTATCTCACACCTTATTCAAAGGTTAACTCAAAATGGATCAAAGACCTAAATAGAAGAACTAGGACCATAGCACTTCTAGGAGAAAATGATGGGAGCATCTTCAAGATATTTTGGTAGGCAATGGTTTCTGAGATTTTGCACCCAAAGCACAAGCAACAAAGAAGAAATAGATAAATGAGACCTCCTCAAAATTAAAAACTTTTGTCCTTCAAAGGATTTTGTCAAGAAAGTGAAAAGACAACCTAAACAATTGGAGAAATATTTGGAAACCACATATCTGATAAGAGTTTAATATCCAGAATATCCTACAACTCAACAATAAAAAGACGAACAATCCAATTAATAATGGACAAAAGACTTACATAGACATTTTTCCAAATGGGAAATACAAATGGCTAAAAAGCACATGAAAAGATGCTTAACATACTAGCTATCAGGTAAATGCAAATCAAAATCACAATTAGATATGACTTTACACCTACTATAATGACTACTATTAAAAAAATCAGAAAACTACAAGTGTTGGAGAGGTTGTGGAGAAATAGGAACACTCATTTATTGCTTGTGGGGAATGTATAATGGTGCAGCCACTCTGGAAAATAGTTTGGCGGTTCCTCAGAAAGCTAAGTACAGAACTACCATATGACCTGGGAACCCCACTACTAGGTATATACTCAAAAGAACTGAAAACAGGGATGTAAACGAATAGTTGTATACCAATGTACATTGTGGCATTATTCACAATTGCCAAAAATGGAAGCAACCCAAGTGTCTATCAACCAATGAATGGATAAACAAAATGTGGTACATACATATGATGAATATTGTTTAGCTGCAAGAACAATGATGCATGTGACAACATGGATGATCCTTGAGGTCAACATGTTCAGTGAAATAAGCTGGAAATGAAAGGACAAATATTGTTATGATCACACCAATGTGAATAATTATAATAAGCCAACTCATAGAGTTACAATCTAGCATATAGGTTACCAGGAGATAGAATGAGGGTAGAGAAAGTAGAGCTGGGGCTTAATTTGTGCAGAATTTCTATTTAGTTTGATTGTAAATGTTTGGAAATGGATAGTGGTGATAGTATCACATTATTTTGAGTGTAATTAACAGTGCTGTAGTATGTTGGTGAATGTTGTTGAAAGGGGAAGTTTTGGGATGTGTATGTTAGAAAGAAAGTTAGAAGACAAAACATGGGACTTTATACCACAATGAACCCTACTTTGGACAATGGAATATGGTTAATAGTACAAATATGAGAATGTTCTTTCATGACTTATGACAAATGTATTACACTATTTCAAGGTGTTAATAATAGGGTAGTATTTGGGAAAAATACACCTAATATAAGTTATGGACTTTGGTTAACAGTAGTATTTCAATATTCTTTCCTCATTTATAACAAAGGTATCATACTAATGCAAAATGTCAACAACAGGGAGTATATGGGAATGCTGTATGTTTTTACATGACATTTCTTTAAACCTATAATGCTTCTAATTAAACTAAAATAACAGAAAAAAGTTAATTGCTAAATTTTTCTAGAATTGATTAAACATCCCAAGCTTCAGATTGAGCAAGCCTGCTGAATCCCAAATAGGGTAGAAAAAATGTCAACACTTTAGATACATCATGGTGAAACTGAAGTATTAAAAAAAAAAAGTTTGATTTTAAATCTAGGTAGAAAGGAAAACAAAGTAAAGCAGATTGCCTGCAAAGAGATAATAATTAGATTGAATCAAAAGAAAAGGAAAATTTTATAACAGTAACAAAAGGAAACTGAAAGCAGTGGAAATTAATCTTCAATGTACTGAGAAAAATAAGTACCACTGTAGAATTCAAAACTGAGGAAAATATCTTTCAAGCATAAAGATCATGATATGGATGCATTTAAAAAACATTTTATTGAGCAAAAGGAGTGAAAGTACATAATGTATGATTTCATTTGTATGACATTCAAAAAGAGAAAAAATTAAAGGATGGTGACAGAAAACAGAACAGTGGTTACCTGGGATGGGGAAAAATTGATTAGAGAGGAACCCAAAGCACTTTTATGGGATGAAATATTCTGGGATCTTGATTGGGTTAGTGATTAAATAAGTATATATATTTGCTAAAACTCAGTTAACTAAGATCTGAACATTATATATAGATTACCCATCAAAAAATGAGAGTGAACTAAGAACTTACAGATGAAAAAAAAAAATTGATAGTTAAATTCTGAGATTTTTTAGAAAAGATATCTTCCATGAAATATCTGAGATTTAAGAAGGAATGATAAATGAAGAAAGCAGTAAAAATGCATGAAACAAGAAACAGTGACTTATCACATACAAGGATCCACAATAAGATTAAACGCTGATTTCTCATCAGAAACCCTGGAAGTGAACTGGCAGTAGGATAACATATTTAAAGTGATGAAATAAAAACAAAATTGCCAACCAAGAATTCTATATCTAGAAAACTGTCCTTCAAAAATGAAGGGGGGAGAACCTAAGATGGCGGCTAGGTGAGACAGGGCAAAAAACACCTCTGTGAAAAATACTAGATGAAAACCAGAATGTAACCCAGAACACCACTGCCAGCAATGCACCACCTGGATGAGGTCTGCTAAATCCACAGGGAATGTGGATTTCACAGGGGTGAAACTAAGAGCCTGCCTTCTGAAATGAGTGAGTGAGTCGGCTGAAAGTCCCACAGCCGCTCTGCGATGTGGGGAAACAGTGGGCTTGCATTTAGAGATGGACTAGGTCTTTTAAAAAAAAGCCCAGGAGTGGCTGCAGATATGATGGGGAGAGCCGCACAGTGAAACATGGTGGGAGCGGGCTGGGCTAACGCCTCAGTGTCTGGCATGGAGGATACCACTTCCCACACCTGCTGCTGATTTTCTTGAGACCAGAGGATCAGAGGGGAGGCAAAAGGAGAAAAAAAGCCTGCAGTCCTTTCAGCCATCTCCCCAGCAGGTGGGGGACGCTTCTGCCTGGGGCCAGATCCACAGCCCAGAGCCACACCTAGAAACCCAGTATGACGGGGAATCTTTCCCGCAGCACTACACACAAGCCACAATATCGGCTGTGGACAGTGGCCTTTAATACACCCATGGCTGATTGTCCCAGAGCTGGGAGGGCAGAGCTGTGCAAAAATGGGGAAGTTAACCCTTCCCATTCAACCATCTTTGAAGCGGGCTGGGAGCACCCCTGCCTGGCCCAGTGACCCAGGGCTTCCCAGGTGGGCTGGTGTGCACTAGTGACGTGGTGTGGCCCTCCCTCAGCAAATGTCCTGGAAGAGCACAGCTGGGAAGGGGGAACCACTTGGAAATCCCAGGGAACCTACACCAGTACCAAGGACTTGTGGGTCAGCAGCAGAGAACAGCCTTAAATCTACAGGATCACCTGGGAGCTTTGATTATTAAAGCTGCTCTGCCTGCCTAGCCACCCAGACACACCCCCCACATTCAGGGTGGACAGCACAGCAACACACCCAAACTTGGTGCACCAATTGGACCCCACAAGAATCAGACCCCCACACACCACAAAGACAAAGTGGGGGAGAAATGAGTTGAAGGGAATAGGTGAGTCATGGACACCATCTACTGGTTAGTTACAGAAAGTGTACGCCACCAAGCTGCAATTCTGACAAATTAGGGATCAAGTAAAGCACATGCCAAGAGGCCAAAAACAACAGAAAATCTTAAAGCATATGATAAAACCAGACAATATGGAGAACCCAAACCAAAACACCCAAATCAAAAGATCAGAAGACACACAGTACTTGGCATAATTAATCAAAGAATTACAGACAGGCAACAAGAGCATGGCTTGGGATATAAAGGACATGAAGAAGAGCATGGCACAGGATATAAAAGACATAAAGAAGACCCTAGAAGAGCATAAAGAAGAAATTGCAAGAGTAAATAAAAAAAATAGAAGATCTTATGGAAATTAAAGAAACTGTAGGCCAAATTAAAAAGACTCTGGATACTCATAACACAAGATTAGAGGAAGTTGAACAACAACTCAGCCTCTTCAAGGATCACAGAACAGAAAATGAAAGAACAAAAGAAAGAATGGGGAAAAAAATAAAAAAAACTGAAATGGATCTCAGGGATATGATAGATAAAACAAAACGTCCAAATTTAAGACTCATTGGTGTCCCAGAAGGGGAAGAGAAGGGTAAAGGTATAGAAAGAGTATTCAAAGAAATTGTTGCGGAAAACTTCACAAACCTTCTACACAATATAAATTCACAAAGCATAAATGCCCAGTGAACTCCAAATAGAATAAATCCAAATAAACCCACTCCGAGACATATTCTGATCAGACTCTCAAATACTGAAGAGAAGGAGCAAGTTCTGAAAGCAACAAGAGAAAAGCAATTCACCACATACAAAGGAAACAACATAAGACTAAGTAGTGACTACTCAGCAGCCACCATGGAGGTGAGAAGGCAGTGGCATGACATATTTAAAATTCTGAGAGAAAAATTTCCAACCAAGAATAGTTTATCCAGCAAAACTCTCCTTCAAATTTGAGGGAGAGCTTACATTTTTCACAGACAGACAAATGCTCAGAGATTTTGCTAATAAAAGATCTGCCCTACTTCAGATACTAAAGGGAGCCCTACCAACAGAGAAACAAAGAAAGGAGAGAGAGATATAGAAAATTTTAACAGACATATATAGAATATTACATCCCAGGTCACTGAGACACACATTCTTCTCTAGTGATCACGGATCTTTCTCCAGAATGGACCGTATGCTGGGGCATAAAAACAAGCCTCAATAAATAAAAAAAAAAAAAAAAGAATTTGTTCAAAGCACATTCTCTGACCACAATGGAATACAAATAGAAGTCAATAACCATCAGAGACTTGGAGAATTCACAAACACCTGGAGGATAAAAATGAGGGGGGAGATAAAAACATTCCTGGATAATCAAAAGCTGAGGGACCTCATCACCAGTAATCAGGCCTATAAGAAATGCTAAAGGGAGTTGAGCAGGCTGAAAGGAAGAAACACTAAACAATTGACTGAAACTACATGAAAAAATAAAGATTTCTAGTAAAGATCACATGGTAAATATAAATAACAATACTACTGCATTTTTGATTTATAACTCCACTATTTACTTCCTACAGGATCTAAAATACATAAACTGTGATGATAAATCAGTGGTTTTGGACTCAATGTAAAATATGTGATTTTTACAAGAACTACATAAAGGTGGGGGAATAATGGAGTATAGGAACATAGTTCATGTGTCATACTGAAGTTAAGTTGGTATCAAAGAAAAACAAGATTGTTATAGATTTAAGATGTTAAATTTAAGCCCCATGGTAAACACAAAGAAAGTATCAGAGAATATGACCATAGAGATGAAAAGTAGAGTAGGGGTTCTGAGAAGTGGGGGAAAGGGCAATGGGGAGTTAAGAAATGAGAGTAGGGTTTCTGTTTGGGATGAAGGGAAACTTCTAGAAATGGATGGTGGGAAGGTGATAGCATTGCAACATTCTAAATGTGATTAATCTCACTAATGGAATGCTAGGGAGGGGATGGAATGGGAAGATTTAGGCTATATATATGTTTCCACAATTAAAAAAAAAAAGTCTAAATGGATGACAATTAAATGCCAAGGATGATCCTGGATGGGATCTGAGGATGGAGGACAGGAGGCTCAAAGGGACACAGATGGGACACGCACACACACACACAAAAGGAAATATAGAATGTAAGCTTTGTATCAATGTTGAATTTCTTGAACTTCTTAGCTGTGCTTAATGAGATTGCATAAAAGAATGTTCTTGTCCATGGGAAAGGCATATGTGAATTATATTATTTGTTCAAAGATACGTGCAGCTTGCTCACATATGTTCAGAGGACAGAGCAATAGGTGATGGATGATAGGGAGGGAGAGAGGGAGGGAAAGAAAGAAATGTTGGTGTGGCAGGATGTTAAAGATGGTAGATAGGGGTATCGGGGGAGGGGAGTTGGGGTATGATGGAGTTCTATGTATGGGGTTTGTACTGTTTCTGCAACTCTTCCTGTAAGACTGAATTTATTTCAAAATAAAATCTATTAAATTTAAAAAAAAATAAAAAATAAATTATCTCAATTTTGCTAAACAATCCAAAAAAAAAAAAAAAATGAAGGGACTGTATACTTAAGATTTGCGCATTTGACATTTCACCCTACCAACTGAGGGGAGATTAAGACATCCCTAGATAAATGAAAGTATTGGATTCTCATCACTACTAGTCCTGCCCTAAATAATTGCTAAAAGGAGTTCTTCAGCTTTAAATGAAAAGACACTAGACATTATCTTTAAGCTCTATAAAGAAATAAAGATCTCCAGTAATGGTAACTACATGAGTAAATAGAAATGCCAGTACCATTACTACATTTTGGGATTGTAACTTCACTTTTCTTACTTGATCTGAAATACAAATGCATGGAAGGTAATTATAAATTTGTTATGGGCACACAGTGAGTAAAAATGTAATCTGTGACAAAAACAACAGATAAGGGGTGATGGAAGGGTCTCGGAATGTAGTCTGTGTATACTGTTGATTTTAAGTTGGAATCAATTCAAACTAGATTGTTGAGTTAGGATGTTAAATGTAAGCCCAGTGGTAACAACCAAGGAAATATCAAAAAATATTCACAAAAGGAAATGGGAAGAGATAATAAATGGTTCACTACAAAAGATCAACTAAACACAAATTAGACAGTAATGGAAGAAATGAGGAAAAAAGGAGGTATGATTCATAAAAACCAAATAGCAGAATGGCAGATGTCAGTCCTGTATTATCAGTAATTACTTTTGATGTAAATGGATTGAACTCATCTATAAAAATGGCAGACTGACAGAATCGGTTAGAAAGCATGAGCCAGGAGGCGGGGCAAGATGGCGGACTGGTGAGCTGTATGTTTTAGTTACTCCTCCAGGAAAGTAGGTAGAAAGCCAGGAACTGCGTGGACTGGACACCACAGAGCAATCTGACTTTGGGCATACTTCATACAACACTCATGAAAACGTGGAACTGCTGAGATCAGCGAAATCTGTAAGTTTTTGCGGCCAGGGGACCCGCACCCCTCCCTGCCAGGCTCAGTCCCGTGGGAGGAGGGGCTGTCAGCTCCGGGAAGGAGAAGGGAGAACTGCAGTGGCAGCCCTTATCAGAAACTCATTCTACTGATCCAAACTCCAACCATAGATAGACTGAGACCAGACACCAGAGAATCTGAGAGCAGCCAGCCCAGCAGAGAGGAGACAGGCATAGAAAAAAACAGCACGAAAAACTCCAAAATAAAAGCGGAGGATTTTTGGAGTTCTGGTGAACATAGAAACGGGAAGGGCAGAGCTCAGGCCCTGACGCTCATATGCAAATCCCGAAGAAAAGCTGATCTCTCTGCCCTGTGGACCTTTCCTTAATGGCCCTAATTGCTTTGTCTCTTAGCATTTCAATAACCCATTAGATCTCTGAGGATGGCCCTTCTTTTTTTTTTTTTTTAATCCTTTTTTCTTTTTCTAAAACAATTACTCTAAGAAGCCCAATACAGAAAGCCTCAAAGACTTGCAATTTGGGCAGGTCAAGACAAGAGCAGAACTAAGAGAGCTCTGAGACAAAAGGCAATAATCCAGTGGCTGAGAAAATTCACTAAATGCCACAACTTCCCAAGAAAAGGGGGGTGTCCGCTCACAGCCATCATCCTGGTGGACAGGAAACACTCCTGCCCATCACCAGCCCCATAGCCCAGAGCTGCCCCTGACAACCCAGTGTGACGGAAGTGCTTCAAACAACAGGCACACACCACAAAACTGGGCGTGGACATTAGCCTTCCCTGCAACCTCAGCTGATTGTCCCAGAGTTGGGAAGGTGAAGCAGTGTGAATTAACAAAGCCCCATTCAGCCTTCATTACAGCAGAGTTGGAGCCTCCCTACACAGCCCAACATCCCAGAACTGCCCTGGGGGGATGGTACTCACCTGTGACATAGCACAGTCATCCCTCAACAGAGGACCAGGGGGTGCACAGCCTGGAAGAGGGGCCCACTTGCAAGTCTCAGGTGCCATACGCCAATACCAAGGACTTGTGGGTCAGTGGCAGAGACAAACTCTGGCAGGACTGAATTGAAGGATTAGACTATTGCAGCAGCTTTAAAACTCCAGGATCACCAGGGAGATTTGATTGTTATAGCCACCCCCCCTCCCTGACCGCCCAGAAACACACCCCATATACAGGGCGGGCAACACCAACTACACACGGAAGCTTGGCACACCAATTGGACCCCACAAGAGTCACTCCCCCACTCCCCAAAAAGCCTAAGCAGGGGAGAACTGGCTTGTGGAGAACAGGTGGCTCGTGGACGCCACCTGCTGGTTAGTTAGAGAAAGTGTACTCCACGAAGCTGTAGATCTGATAAATTAGAGATAAGGACTTCAGTTGGTCTACAAATCCTAAAAGAACCCTATCAAGTTCAGCAAATGCCACGAGGCCAAAAACAACAGAAAATTATAAAGCATATGAAAAAAACAGACGATATGGACAACCCAAGCCCAAACACCCAAATTAAAAGATCAGAAGAGACACAGCACCTAGAGCAGCTACTCAAAGAACTAAAGATGAACAATGAGACCATAGTATGGGATACAAAGGATATCAAGAAGACCCTAGAAGAGCATAAAGAAGACATTGCAAGACTAAATAAAAAAATAGATGATCTTGTGGAAATTAAAGAAACTGTTGACCAAATTAAAAAGATTCTGGACACTCATAGTACAAGACTAGAGGAAGTTGAACAACGAATCAGTGACCTGGAAGATGACAGAATGGAAAATGAAAGCATAAAATAAAGAATGGGGAAAAAAATTGAAAAAATCAAAACGGACCTCAGGGATATGATAGATAATATGAAACGTCCGAATATAAGACTCAGTGGTGTTCCAGAAGGGGAAGAAAAGGGTAAAGGTCTAGGAAGAGTATTCAAAGAAATTGTTGGGGAAAACTTCCCAAATCTTCTAAACAACATAAATACACAAATCATACATACTTAGCGAACTCCAAATAGAATAAATCCAAATAAACTCACTCCGAGACATATTCTGATCACACTGTCAAACACGGAAGAGAAGGAGCAAGTTCTGAAAGCAGCAAGAGAAAAGCAATTCACCACATACAAAGGAAACAGCATAAGACTAAATAGTGACTACTCAGCAGCCACCATGGAGGCGAGAAGGCAGTGGCATGATATATTTAAAATTCTGAGTGAGAAAAATTTCCAACCAAGAATACTTTATCCAGCAAAGCTCTCCTTCAAATTTGAGGGAGAGCTTAAATTTTTCACAGACAAACAAATGCTGAGAGAATTTGCTAACAAGAGACCTGCCCTACTGGAGATACTAAAGGGAGCCCTACAGACAGAGAAACAAAGAAAGGACAGAGAGACTTGGAGAAAGGTTCAGTACTAAAGAGATTCAGTATGGGTACAATAAAGGATATTAATAGACAGAGGGGAAAAATATGACAAACATAAACCAAAGGATAAGATGGCTGATTCAAGAAATGCCTTCAAGTTTATAACGTTGAATGTAAATGGATTAAACTCCCCAATTAAAAGATATACATTCGCAGAATGGATCAAAAAAAATGAACCATCAATATGTTGCATACAAGAGACTCATCTGAGACACAGAGACACAAAGAAATTTAATGTGAAAGGATGGAAAAAAATGTTTCATGCAAACTACAGCCAAAAGAAAGCAGGTGTAGCAATATTAATCTCAGATAAAATAGGCTTTAAATGCAGGGATGTTTTGAGAGACAAAGAAGGCCACTACATACTAATAAAAGGGGCAATTCAACAAGAAGAAATAAGAATAGTAAATGTCTATGCACCCAATCAAGGTGCCACAAAATACATGAGAGAAACACTGGCAAAAATAAAGGAAGGAATTGATGTTTCTGCAATAATTGTGGGAGACTTCAACACATCACTCTCTCCTATAGATAGATCAACCAGACAGAAGACCAATAAGGAAATTGAAAACCTAAACAATCTGATAAATGAATTAGATTTAACAGACATATACAGGACATTACATCCCAAATCACCAGGATACACATACATTTCTAGTGCTCACAGAACTTTCTCCAGAATAGATCATATGCTGTGACATAAAACAAGCCTCAATAAATTTAAAAAGATTGAAATTATTCAAAGCACATTCTCTGACCACAATGGAATACAATTAGAAGTCAATAACCATCAGAGACTTAGAAAATTCAGAAATACCTGGAGGTTAAACAACACACTCCTAAACAATCAGTGGGTTAAAGAAGAAATAGCAAGAGAAATTGCTAAATATATAGAGACGAATGAAAATGAGAACACAACATACCAAAACCTATGGGATGCAGCAAAAGCAGTGCTAAGGGGGAAATTTATAGCACTAAACGCATATATTAAAAAGGAAGAAAGAGCCAAAATCAAAGAACTAATGGATCAACTGAAGAAGCTAGAAAATGAACAGCAAACCAATCCTAAACCAAGCAGAAGAAAAGAAATAACAAGGATTAAAGCAGAAATAAATGACATAGAGAATAAAAAAACAATAGAGAGGATAAATATCACCAAAAGTTGGTTCTTTGAGAAGATCAACAAGATTGACAAGCCCCTAGCTAGACTGACAAAATCAAAAAGAGAGAAGACCCATATAAACAAAATAATGAATGAAAAAGGTGACACAGTGCAGATCCCGAAGAAATTAAAAAAATTGTAAGAAGATACTATGAACAACTGTATGGCAACAAACTGGATAATGTAGAGGAAATGGACAATTTCCTGGAAACATATGAACAACCTAGACTGACCAGAGAAGAAATAGAAGACCTCAACCAACCCATCACAAGTAAAGAGATCCAATCAGTCATCAAAAATCTTCCCACAAATAAATGCCCAGGGCCAGATGGCTTCACAGGGGAATTCTACCAAACTTTCCAGAAAAAACTGACACCAATCTTACTCAAACTCTTTCAAAACATTGAAGAAAATGGAACACTACCTAACTCATTTTATGAAGCTAACATCAATCTAATACCAAAACCAGGCAAAGACGCTACAAAAAAAGGAAAACTACCAGCCAATCTCCCTGATGAATACAGATGCAAAAATCCTCAACAAAATACTTGCAAATTGAATCCAAAGACACATTAAAAAAATCATACACCATGACCAAGTGGGGTTCATTCCAGGCATGCAAGGATGGTTCAACATAAGAAAATCAATCAACGTATTACAACACATTAAAAATTTGAAAGGGAAAACTCAAATGATCATCTCAATAGATGCTGAAAAATCATTTGACAAAATCCAACATCCGTTTTTGATAAAAGCACTTCAAAAGGTAGGAATTGAAGGAAACTTCCTCAATATGATGAAGAGAATATATGAAAAACCCACAGCCAGCATAGTACTCAATGGTGAGAGACTCAAAGCCTTCGCTCTAAGGTCAGAAACATGACAAGGATGCCCACTATCACCAGTGTTATTCAACATTGTGCTGGAAGTGATAGCCAGGGCAATCCGGGAAGACAAAGAAATAAAAGGCATCCAAATTGGAAAAGAAGAAGTAAAACTGTCATTGTTTGCAGATGATATGATCTTATATCTAGAAAACCCTGAGAAATTGACGATACATCTACTAGAGCTAATAAACAAATTTAGCAAAGTAGCGGGATACAAGGTTAATGCACATAAGTCAGTAATGTTTCTATATGCTAGAAATGAACAAACTGAAGAGACACTCAAGGAAAAGATACCATTTTCAATAGCAACTAAAAAAATCAAGTACCTAGGAATAAACTTAACCAAAGATGTAAAAGACCTATACAAAGAAAACTACATAACTCTACTAAAAGTAATAGAAGGGGACCTTAAAAGATGGAAAAATATTCCATGTTCATGAATAGGAAGGCTAAATGTCATTAAGATGTCAATTCTACCCAAACTCATCTACAGATTCAATGCAATCCCAATCAAAATTCCAACAACCTACTTTGCAGACTTGGAAAAGCTAGTTATCAAATTTATTTGGAAAGGGAAGATGCCTCGAATTGCTAAAGACACTCTAAAAATGAAAAACGAAGTCAGAGGACTTACACTCTCTGACTTTGAAGCTTATTATAAAGCCACAGTTGTCAAAACAGCATGGTAGTGGCACAAAGATAGACATATAGATCAATGGAATCGAATTGAGAATTCAGAGGTAGACCCTCAGATCTATGGCCGACTGATCTTTGATAAGGCCCCCAAAGTCACTGAACTGAGTCATAATGGTCTTTTCAAGAAATGGGGCTGGGAGAGTTGGATATCCATATCCGAAAGAATGAAAGAGGCCCCCTACCTCACCCCCTACACAAAAATTAACTCAAAATGGACCAAAGATCTCAATATAAAAGAAAGTACCATAAAACTCCTAGAAGATAATGTAGGAAAGCATCTTCAAGACCTTGTATTAGACAGCCACTTCCTAGACTTTACACCTAAAGCACAAGCAACAAAAGAAAAAATAGATAAATGGGAACTCCTGAAGCTTAGAAGTCTCTGCACCTCAAAGGAATTTCTCAAAAAGGTAAAGAGGCAGCCAACTCAATGGGAAAAAATTTTTGGAAACCATGTATCTGACAAAAGACTGATATCTTGCATATATAAAGAAATCCTACAACTGAATGACAATAGTACAGACAGCCCAATTATAAAATGGGCAAAAGATACGAAAAGACAGTTCTCTGAAGAGGAAATACAAATGGCCAAGAAACACATGAAAAAATGTTCAGCTTCACTAGCTATTAGAGAGATGCAAATTAAGACCACAGTGTGATACCATCTCACACCGATTAGAATGGCTGCCATTAAACAAACAGGAAACTACAAATGCTGGAGGGGATGTGGAGAAATTGGAACTCTTATTCATTGTTGGTGGACTGTAGAATGGTACAGCCACTCTGGAAGTAAGTCTGGCACTTCCTTAGAAAACTAGATATAGAGCTACCATTCGATCCAGCGATTGCACTTCTCGGTATATACCCGGAAGATCGGAAAGCAGTGACACGAACAGATATCTGCACGCCAATGTTCATAGCAGCATTATTCAGAATTGCCAAGAGATGGAAACAACCCAAATGTCCTTCAACAGATGAGTGGATAAATAAAATGTGGTATATACACACGATGGAATACTACACGGCAGTAAGAAGGAACGATGTTGTGAAACATATGACAACATGGATGAACCTTGAAGACATAATGCTGAGCGAAATAAGCCAGGCACAAAAAGAGAAATATTATATGTTACCACTTATGTGAACTTTGAAAAATATAAAACAAATGGTTTATAATGTAGAATGTAGGGGAACTAGCAATAGAGAGCAATTAAGGAAGGGGGAACAATAATCCAAGAAGAACAGATAAGCTATTTAACGTTCTGGGGATGCCCAGGAATGACTATGGTCTGTTAATTTCTGATGGATATAGTAGGAACAAGTTCACAGAAATGTTGCTATATTAGGTAACTTTCTTGGGGTAAAGTAGGAACATGTTGGAAGTAAAGCAGTTATCTTAGGTTAGTTGTCTTTTTCTTACTCCCTTGTTATGGTCTCTTTGAAATGTTCTTTTATTGCATGTTTTTTTTTTTTTTTTTTTTTTTCATACAGTTGATTTAAAAAAGAAAGGAAAGTTAAAAAAAAAAAAAAAAAGAAAAACAAGGAAAAAAATATTTATTGCCCCCTTCAGGAGCCTGTGGAGAATGCAGGGGTATTGGCCTACCCCACATCGATGATTGCTGGCATGGCCACAGACCTGGGTACTGGTGGTTTGATGGGTTGAGCCCTCTACCACAGGATTTACCCTTGGGAAGACTGTTGCTGCAAAGAAGAGGCTAGGCCTCCCTATAATTGTGCCTAAGAGCCTCCTCCCGAATGCCTCTTTGTTGCTCGGATGTGGCCCTCTCTCTCTACCTAAGCCAACTTGAAAGGTGAAATCACTGCCCTCCCCCGTACGTGGGATCAGACACCCGGGGGGGGATCTCCCTGGCAACGTGGAATATGACTCCCAGGGAGGAATGTAGACCTGGCACCGTGGGACGGAGAACATCTTCTTGACCAAAAGGGGGATGTGAAAGGAAATGAAATAAGCTTCAGTGGCAGAGAGATTCCAAAAGGAGCCGAGAGATCACTCTGGTGGGCACTCTTATGCACACTTTAGACAACCCTTTTTAGGTTCTAAAGAATTGGGGTAGCTGGTGATGGATACCTGAGACTATCAAACTACAACCCAGAACCCATGAATCTCAAAGACAATTGTATAAAGACGTAGCTTATGAGGGGTGACAATGGGATTGGGAAAGCCATAAGACCACACTCCACTTTGTCTAGTTTATGGATGGATGAGTAGAAAAATAGGGGAAGGAAACAAACAAACAAACAGACAAAGGTACCCAGTGTTCTTTTTTACTCCAATTGCTCTTTTTCACTTCAATTATTATTCTTTTTATTTTTGTGTGTGTGCTAATGAAGTTGTCAGGGATTGATTTAGGTGATGAATGTACAACTATGTAATGGTACTGTGAAGAATCGAATGTACGATTTGTTTTGTATGACTGCATGGTATGTGAATATATCTCAATAAAATGAAGATTAAAAAAAAAAAAGAAAACATGAGCCAACTACATGGTGTTTAAAAGGCAGTCACCTTAAATTCAGAAATATAAATAGGTTGGAAGTGAAAGGATGGAAACATATTCCATGAAAATAGTAACCAAAAGCACACATCTATGACCAGTTGACTTTGGACAAGGATGCCAAGTATTCTCCATGGGGAAAGAATAGTCTCTTAAATGGTGCTGGGAAAAATGGACACCCATATGCAAAAGAATGAAAGTTGATCCCTATCTTGCACCATAGACAAAAATGAACCAAAAATAGATCAACAGTCTAAATATAAGTGCTGAAACCCGAAAATTCTTGTAAGAAGTCATGAGGAAATATCTTCAGAACTTTGTATTAGGCAATGGATTAGACTTTACACCAAAAGTGAAAAAGAAAAAATAGATAAATTGGGCTTCATCAAAATAAAAAACTTCTGGGCATCAAAGGATATTATTAAGAAAGTGGAAAGAGAACCTACAGAATGGGAGAAAATATTTGGAAACCATATATCTAATAAGAATTTAATATCCTGAATGTATAAAGAACTAAAACTCAACAACAAAAGGACAAACAACCTAATTTAAAAATGGACACAGGGAAGATGGCAGAGTGAATGAGGTGGAGCAGGCTTCTCCTCTGTGAAAGAAACTAGAGAGGGGCTAGAGGATGCCCTGGACCATGGTTTCAGGTGTGACTGGCCATAGAGAGACCTATTGGGTAATTGGTGGTGACATGGGGAAAAAATGTAGAGAAACAGTGCCTCAAGAGAGTCAGGGTGAGTTTGTTTGGCTGGGACCTCCTCCTGGGGCCAGCAGCTGCAAGTTGGCTACCAGAGAAGGGAGTGAGCAGTGACTTTCCACTCCCATGTACCCCCCAACTTGACAGTTAGCTGGGGAGGTGATCCTCCATAGCCGTATGGCCAGCAGCTCCTATGAGGGAACCCAGAAGGCAGCATTTACTCTCCCCTCATGGAAGTCCAGGGTGTGCACTGGCAAGAAGTGGGGATTGGAGAGGGTGCCATACGGAGGCATCAGGAGCCCCTCCCCCACCCCATGGCTCATGGCAAGCAGACAGTGGGACACGTTTGAGTGAGAGGGTGGCCTTGAATGGACTCCCTGCTGAACTGCACAGGGCCCACACCGCATCCCCTGGGAAGGCGTTCCCCAGTGCACACAGAGAACTAGTGCACTGACTGGATCCCCACCCAATTTGGACTCCACCCAGCACATAGGAGTAGTTTGGGGAAGGCTGGCCTGAGAATAAAAGGTGGCTCGGAGTGCCACCTGCTGATAGGATAGCGAAACTACATTCAAGAAATTTGTTGCTCTGCCAAATTATATATAAATGCTCAAATAATCCTGCATTTCCAAAAAATAACCTTGTAAAGACAAGCAAATACCCCAAAGCCAACAGAAAATCATAAATCACTTGAAGAAACTAGAAGATATGGACAAGCCAAATGAACAAGTTAAAAAGCTGGAAGAGACACAAAATTTGGAGCAATTAATTAAAGAAGTACACACAAATCTCCAAATTTCAATGAGATGACTAAAGACATAAAGAGCTTCAAGAAAACTCTAGAAGAGCATGAAGAAGAGCATAAAGGAGAATTTGAAAGAGTAAATTGTGGTGGTCTCACAAGAAGTTAGATATGTGGGGGTTTCAAAGTCCTGCAACCCCATTATGGGTTGTGTACTTGGAAGATCGGAGAGCAGGGACATGAATGGACATTTACACACTGGTAGATACGGTGGCAGTATTCAATATCTGCAATGGACGGAGGTGGCCTGGGAGCGCATTGACTGATGGACAGAATGGTGGGCTGTGGTGTGTGCATACAATGGAATATTGAGTGGCTACAAGAAGAAGTGAAGCTGTGAGACATGCAGATGAGTGAATGGATCTTGAGTACAGCATTTTGAGTGAAGGATGCCAGAAACAAGAAAACATTATAATGCCTCACTAATATGGACTAACTGTAATAGGTGGACTCTGGGAACTGAAGCATGGAGCACAGCTTATCAGAAGAATGCTTATTGTAATGGCCCCTGGATTGTGAGCTCTTGCAACAGTCACATCTATACCTGAGTTGTAACAGTTATCTCTAAATCCTGAGATGCTGAGCTCCATGTGTATAACCTGGTCAGTCTCTGGAACTTTGGGTATCCATGTAACATATGAGACTTGGAGCTAGAACTTGACAGCTATGAGTGTCAGTATTGCCCCATACAGCAACTGTTGAAAGAGCTGAAAAAGAATTCAGACTTTAATTAGAGATATGAATGAAGAGGATCTGGTTGGGACTAGGGTAAATCAGGCCCAAGGGTGAAGGATGATAATGACTGGGTTTTAAAGATACAACTTATGTGTGAGACCAGGGGAGGAGATGTTTGTCTGGTACAGGATCTATATTTTCTGTAGCACACTAGATAATTTAACTGGTATGATGAGTGTGAACATCATAGGTGCAGGGAGCAATGAATGGGAAGTGGGATTTGGTGAGTTTGTACAGGCTGGAGTGAAATTCCAACACATCCCAGAATGATATGGGCAGAGAGTATAAGTGTATTTGCAACCCCTTCCCCCCCAGGAGGTGGTGAGAAATGCGGAAGTACTGGACTTCACCACCTGGGCTATTGCTGATTTTCCCACAAATATTGAGGACTGCCAATTTAGTGGACCAAGCCCTTGATCTGGGGGCTTTCCCCTGTGAAACTATTTGCTGCAAGGGAGAGGCTAAGCACACTTGTAATTGTGCCTAGGAGTCCTCCCCAGAAAGCCTCTTTGTTGCTCAGATGTGGCCTCCTCTCTCTCTAAGCCCACTTGGTAGGTGAATTCACTGTCCTCCCCCTTACATGTGACGTGACTCCCAGGGGTTTGAATCCCCCTGGCAATGCGGGAAATGACTCCTGGAGATAAGACTGGGCTCAGCAATGTGGGATTGAGAGGATCTTCTTGACCAAAAGGGGGAAGAGAGATGAAACAAAATAAGGTTACAGTGGCTGAGAGATTTCAAATGGAGTCAAGAGGTCACTCTGGAGGGTATTCTTATGTGCTGTATAGATATCACCTTTTAGTGTTTAGTGTGTTGGAATGGCTAGAGGGAAATACCTGAAGCTGTTAAACTGCAACTCAGTGTCCTTGATTCTTGAAGATGATTGTGTAACTGTAGATTGCATAATGTAACTGTGTGACTGTGAAAACCTTGAGGCTCACACTCCCTTTATCCGTTGTATGGACAGATGAGTGGAAAAATGGGGACAAAAATTAGATGAAGAATAGGGTGGGATGGAGGGAATAGAAAGATTTAGGTGTTCTTTTTTGCTTTTATTTTTATTTTGGAGTAAGGAAAAGTTTCAAAAATTGATTCTGGTGATGAATGCACAACTTTATGATGGTGCTGTCAATAACTGATTGCTGTATCAGTTAGAGTTCTCTAGGGAAACAGAATCAACCAGAAATATCTATAAATATAAGATTTTATAAAAGTGTCTCATGTAACTATGGGTATGCACGAGTCCAAATTCTGCAGGGCAGGCAGCAGACTGGCAACTCCAATGAAGATGTTCGATGAACTCCTCAGGCAGCAAACTGGCAGCTTTGATGAACTCCACAGGAAACACTTTGCTGGTTAGTCAAAGAAGTGAAGGTCCTCTATCTGTCTCACTTAAAAGTCTACAACTGATTGGATTAAATCCAGCTGATTGCATTCTCTCATTGTGAAAGATATGCCCTTCGTTGATGTAATCAGTCACAGCTGCAGCCAATTGACTGAGCATTTAATAAGCTGGCCTTCTGGTTTATTAAACAGCCACAAATGTCATTGCAATATTGGTTATACCAGTGCTTACTTGACCAGACACCTGGGTACTATCACTTGGCCAAGTTGACATATGAACCTAACCACAATTGTACATTGTGGATGACTGTAGGATATGTGAATATATCTAGATTAAACTGTATTTTTTTAAAAGTAAATGAACAATGGGGGAGGAAGGGAATGGGATGATTTGGATGTTCTTTTTTATCTTAAATTTTTTTTTTTTTTGGAGAAATGAAAATGTTCAAAGTTTGTGGTGATGGAAGCACAACTATATGATGTTACTGTAAACAACTGATTGTACACTTTGAATGATAGTATGTTATGTGATTATATCTCAATAAAATTGCATTTAAAAAATAGCAGAACTTAAGGAAATAAAAGACACTGTGGATCAAACTAAAAATATACTCAAGACACACAACAGCAGTGAACTGGAGGAGAGCACAATGGAATGCAAATACACAAAAGAACAAATGGCGAAAAAAAGATGAAAAATTTAAAATGGATTTCAGGGAAATTATGGATAACATGAAATGAACAAATATAAGAATCATAGGTGTCCCAGAAGGAGAAAAGAAGAGTAAAGGGTTAGGAAGAGTGTTTCAAGATATAGTTGGGGAAAACTTCCAACCCTTCTAAATGACATAAATATGCAAATCAACAATGCTCAAAGAACTCCAAATAGAATGAATCCAAATAAACTCACTCTGGGACATATACTGATTAGATTTTCAAATGCTGAGGGGAAGGAGAAAGTTCTGAAAGCAACCAGAGAGAAATGATTTACCATGCACAAAGGAAACAACATAAAACTAAGTACTGACTACTCAGCATGTAGGTGAGAAGGCAATGGCTTAAGATTCTGAAAGAGAAAAATTGCCAACTAAGAATTCCTTATCCAGCAAAGCTCTGCTTCAAAATTGAGGGAGAGTTTATAATTTTCACAGACAAATGCTGAGAGAATTTGTGAACAAGAGAACTGCCCTGCAAAAATACTAAAGAGAGCTTTACTGACTGAGAGAAAAAGAGGAGAGAGAGGTCTGGAGAAGGGCACAGAACTGAAGAATATTAGTAAGGGTAACCTAAAGGGAAAAAAAAGAGAGAGAGAGAGGGAAATAGAACTGACAACTAAAAACCAAAGGATAAGATGGCTCATTCAAGAACTCCCTTCACAGTAAAAACTTCGAATGTGACTGGATTAAACTCTCCAACTAAAAGATACAGACTGGTAGAATGGACAAAAAGTACGAGCCATCGAAAGGATGTTTTTGACTATGTTTTAAAACTTCAACTTCTGCTTGAAATGTTGTTTTTTTAATTTTTTGTTTTTTTATTTTTTTATAAAGTTAAAAAATAAATAAATTTAAAAAAAGAGCAAACTTCAACTTCTGTGTGAGACCAAGAGAAGAGATGTTTATTTGGTGCAGTATCTATATTTTCTGCAGCACACTAAATAATTTAACTTGCACAGTCAGTTCATTAAAACACCATAATTACATGGAACTTTGAATAGGAAGTGAGATCTCATAGGTTTATACAGGTTAATGTGAAATCCTGATGCATCCCAAAGTAATTTAGGCAGAGAATAAAAATATATTTGTGGGGTACCCTTGAGGAACTGGGGAAAAATGTGGAAATGTTGGACTTCTGCACATGGGTTATTAATGATATTCTCATAAACACTGAGGACTATCAATTTATCAGGCCAAGCCCTTGATCTTTGGACTTGCCCTTATGAAGCTTGCTACTGCGAAGAAGGGGCTAAGCTACTTATAATCATGCCTGTCTGCCCTATAGAGCCTCTTTGTTGCTCAGATGTGGCCTCTCTCTCTCTCTAATCCCACTTGGCAGGTGAACTCACTGCTCTCCTCCCTACATGGCACATGACTCCCAGGAGTGTAAATCTCCCTGGAAACATGGGACGTGACTCCCAGGGATGAGCCTGGACCTGGCATCATGGTATTGAGAATATCTTGACCAAAAGCAGGAAGCGAAATGAAACAAAATAAAGATTCAGTGGCTAAGAGATTTCAAATGGATCAAGAGGTCACTCTGGATGGCATTCTTATGATCTGTATAGATATCCCTTTTTAGTTTTTAGTGTATTGGAATAGCTAGAAGGAAATACCTGAAACTGTGGAAATACAACCCAGTAGCCTTGAATCTTGAAGATGATTGCATAACTATGTAGCTTATATGGTGTAACTGTCTGATTGTGAAAACCTCATGGTTTACACTCCCTTTATCCAGTGTATGGACACATGAGTAGAAAAATGGGAACAAAAATTAAATGAAAAATGGGTGGGATGGGGGGATGGAATGCTTCAGTTCTTTTTTACTTCTATATTTTAATTCTTATTTTTATTCTATTTGGAGTGAGGAAATGTTCAAAAATTGATTGGGGTGATGAATGCACAACTATATGATGGTACTGTGAACAGTTGATTGTACCCTGTGGATGACTGTATGTTATGTGAATATAGATCAATAAAACTGAATTAAAAGAAAATTATGACCCATCAATATGCTATTTACAAGAGACTCATCTTAAACTCTGTGAAACAAAGAGAATAAAAGTGAAAGAATGGAAAAAAAATTCTATGCAAGATGCAACCAAAAGAAATAAGGGGAAGCTATATTAATATCAGACAAAATATACTTTAAGTGCAAAGATATCATAAGAGACAAAGAAGGACACCATATATTAATAAAAGGGACAATTCACCAGAAGAAACAGCAATCATAAGTGTTTATGCACCTGTTCCAGTTTGCTAATGCTGCCATTTTGCAAAACACCAGAAATGGTTTGGCTTTTATAAAGGGGGTTTATTTGGTTACAAAGTTACAGTCTTAAGGCCATAAAGTGTCCAAGGTGAGGCATCAACAATAGGGTACCTTTGCTGAAGGATGGCCATTGGCATCTGGAAAACCTCTGTTAGCTTGGAAGGCACGTGGCTGATGTCTGCTTGCTCCCAGGATGCATTTCAAAATGGCATTCTCCAAAATGTCAGTGTCAGCTTCCAATGGCCATCTTCAAAATATGTCTCTCAGCTGCAGCTTCTCCAAAATGTTACTCTCAGTTGCTCTCCAAAGTGTCACTCTTAACTGCTCTGCATCTGAGCCTGTGTGGCTGTTTTTTTTTTTTTTTATTAAATTTAGTTTTATTGAAATACATTCACACACGATACAATCATCCATGGTATACAATCCACTGTCCACAGTATGATAACATAGTTACGCGTTCATCACCACAATCTATCTCTGAACATTTTCCCTACATCAGAAAGAACCAGAACAAGAATAAAAATTGAAAGTGAAAAAAGAACACCCAAATCATCCCCCCATCCCACCCTATTTGTCCTTTAGTTTTTATCCCCATTTTTCTACTCATCCATACACTAGATAAAGGGGGTGTGATCCACAAGGTCTTCACAATCACACTGTCATCCCTTGTAATCTACATAATTGTCTTCAGGAGTCCAGACTGCTGGGTTAGAGTTTGGTAGTTTCAGGTATTTACTTCTAGCTATTCCAATACATTAAAACCTAAGGCTTGTTATCTGTATAATGCATAAGAATGTCCACCAGAGTGACCTCTCGACTCCATTTGAAATCTCTCAGCCACTGAAACTATTTTGTCTCATTTTGCATCCCCCTTTTGGTCAAGAAGATACTCTCAGTCCCATGATGCCAGGTCCAGATTCATCCCCAGGAGTCATATTCTGCATTGCCAGGGAGATTTACAACCCTGGGAGTCAGGTCCCACATGGGGGGAGGGCAGCAAGGTCACCTGTTGAGATGGCTCAGTTAGAGAGAGAGGGTGTGTGGCTCTTTTTAAAGTACTACAGTGATCCAAAAAAGACCCATCCTGAATGGGTGGGGCAAGACCTCCATAGAAATAATCCAGTGGAAGCTCTCACCCACAGTTGATTCAGTCTCATCTCCATGGAAACACTGAACCAATAGGTTCCAATCTAATCAACACTAATATATCTGCCCCACAAGATTGCCTCAAAGAACATGGAGTTTTGGGGGACATAATACATCCAAACTGGCACAGCACCCAATCACGCAAACAAGGAATTCCAAAATACATGAGACAAATACTGGCTAAATTGAAGGGAGCAATAGACATATCTACAATAATAGTGGGAGACTTCAACACACCACTCTCTTCTAAAGATAGAACAACTAGATGGAGAACCAATAAGGAAATTGATAACCTAAACAATATGAAAAATGAATTAGACTTAATAGACATATGTAGATCATTATATCCCAAAGTACAAGGATATACATTCTTCTCTAGCACCCATGAAATGTTCTACAGGATACATCATATGCTGGGGCACAAACTGAGTCTTAATAAATTTAAAAACATTGAAACTATTCAAAGCACATTCTCTGACCATAATGGAATGCATCTAGGAATTAATAACCACCGAAGAACCAGATATTTCACAAATATATGGAGGTTAAACAACACACTCCAAAACAACCAGTGGGTCAAAGAAGAATTGCAAGAGAAATAGGTAAACATTCAGAGATGAATGAAAATGAGAACACAACATATCAAAACATATGGGATACAGTGAAGGCAGTGCTGAGAGGGAAATTTATAGCTCTAAATGTATATATCAAAAAGCAAGAAAGAGCTAAGACCAAAGACCTTGCTGAACAGCTGAAGAGGCTAGATAATGATCAGCAAACTAACCCTAAATCAAGGAGAAGAAAAGAAATAGCAAAGATTAAAGCAGAAATAAAGGAGCTGGAGGGAAAAAACAAAACAAACAAACAAAAAAACAACAGGGAGAATAAATAAAACCCAAAGTTGGTTAGTTGAGAAGATCAAGATTGACAGACCCTTACCTAGACTGACAAAGTCAAAAAAAGATAAAACCCACATAAAAAGAATCAGAAATTAGAGTGGGATACTATGAACAACTGTATGCCACTAAGCTAGACAATTTACAGGAAATTGACAATTTCCTGGAAACACATGCAAAACCTAGACTGACCCAAGAATAAATAGAAGACCTCAACAAACCAATCACAAGCAAAGAGATCCGATCAGTCATCAAAAATCTACCTACAAATAAAAACCCAGGGCCAGATAGCTTCACATGGGAATTTTACCAAACTTTCCAAAAAGAATTGACACCATTCCTGCTCAACTCTTTCACAAAATTGAAGAAAAAGGAAGATTATCTAACTCATTTTATGAAGCTAATATCACTCTGATACAAAAACCAGATAAAGATACTACAAAAAAGGAAAACTATAGGCCAAGCACCTTAATGAATATAGAGGCAAAATTTTTCAATGAAACATGTTCAAATCAAATTCAAAGACACATTAAAAGAATTATACACCCCAACCAAGTGGAATTCATTCCTGGCATGCAAGGGTGGTTCAACACAAGAAAATCAATTAATGTAATACAACACATTAATGAATCAAAAGGGAAAAATCAAATGATCATCTCAATAGATGCTGAAAAAGCATTTGACAAAATTCAACATCCCTATTTGATAAAAACACTTCAAAAGGTAGGAATTGAAGGAAACTTTCTCAATATAATAACGGGCATATGTAAAAAACCCATAGACAGCATAATACTCAATGGTGACAGGCTGAAAGCCTTCTGCCTAAGATCGAGAATGAGACAAGGACATCCACTGTCACTTCCATTATTCAACATTGTGCTAGAAGTTCTAGCCAGAGCAATTTGCCAAGCCAAAGATATAAAAGGTATCCAAATTAGAAAGGAAGAAGTAAAACTGTCATTATTTGCAGATGATATGATCTTATATTTGGAAAATCCTGAGAAATTGATGACAAAGCTACTTGAGCTAATAAACAAGTTCAGCAGAGCAGTGG